>NW_007788553.1:0-2298 GCF_000696425.1 Galeopterus variegatus
AAATCATTACAGAGAGAGCACAAACAGACTAAGAGAGCAAGCCTGGAGGTTGGACATCCACCGCCATTAGGAGTAAACTCAGCCAAGGCCCCAACCATTAGTCCCAACATAGGAAAGAGGAGAGACAAAGTATGGCCATACCGACTCCCACTTACCCAGTCCACTGAAATATGACATCTTTCCCCGGCACTTCACCAACAGGTCTCACCAAGATCACTTAATGGCCTCCACCTTGCTGAATCCAGCATCATCTCTGCTTTTCATGTTGTCTCTCCTTGTAGAAGCATTTGCCCTCTTGGCCATTCCCACATGCTTAAAGGGCCCTCTTCACAGCCTTTTGTAACCCATTGCTCTCCAAATTTTCCTCCCATCAGTTTGGCCTCCCATGCTCAGACTCATGGCAGACACATTCTCTGCTACTGGATCATTCAGTGTTGAAATTCCTGAAGACTCAGTCCTGAAACATTTTTTAAAAATCATATTTGTTGAGATATAATTTACATACCATACAATTTGCCCATTTAAAGTGTACAATTTGCTTCCAGTCAAGATGGCAGAATAGACGGTCCCCAGCATCACTCTCTCCCACAAATCAACCAATTTACAACTATAAAAAGCAATGACAGCCAAGCTGGGGCCACTAGAGCTCAGGGGAAGAGGAGGAGAGACCTACGGAGTTCACAAAGATGGGAGAAGCCACAATGAGAGAAAGAGAAAACGACTCCAAACATTTTGAGTCCCAGCCATTTCCAGGCTGGAGCTGCTGAGCACACGGAGCAGGAGCTGGCAAAAGCCACAGCTGTGCCCTTCAGATGAAGTTGCTTAGAGTAAGCAGGGGAGAAGAGGGCCTTGGTGGCCCTCAGGCCAGCAAGACCATTAACAGGGTTCCCATGGACCCACATAGGAGCGAGGAGCCAGAACAACTGAAAAAAAGGAGACACTCAGAGGCCAGTGAGTCATCACAAGGGACTGGCACACACCACACCCCACGGGAAGTGTTTGGAGCATGAGAAGTGGGGAAGACCAGTCCACCAGGGGAATGCTGGGGCACAGCAAGGACAGCTGATCTGCCCCCCAATCAGCACAGGATCACTCAGAGGAGACTGGTCAGGAATACAGAATTGCATAAGGTACAGTTTGATGAAAAGACTCAGGCCCGGACCAGAGTTTCTACATATTACAGGTGCACCAGATTTCTCTAGACCTGGAAGTACCTATAAAGTCAACCATTAAAACCTGAGCTACACAAAAAGACTTCCCTAGGGAATCAGCAGCAAAGCAACAATTTAACCACAGAGCTCAAGTTCTAGTCCCCACAGGAATTTCCCCCATTTTAGAAGTAAGCAAAGGACAACAAATTAGTGCTAGTGCAGAGTTTAAGTGGTGGGTACAGCAAATACTGCAACACAGAAATGAAAGGAAAAGCAAAGTACCCACAACCAGAGACAAAGTTTGATATTAACTAGCAAAGGTCTCACATCACCAAAGAACACCTATAAAACCTGGAAAGACCAGGAGTCCCATGGGCTACCAAGCCAGAAATGGGGGAGAGCTGGGGGCCTCAGCCATGCCTCCCAACACCCCAACCAGTCTGGGGGAAGGGGACCGAGGGCCTCAGCCACGCCCCCCAACATCCACAGCCAGCCCAGCGATGACCCCTGAGCTGCAGAAAGAAGGGCTCTGAGTTCCCAAGCTGGGATGGTGTGTGGCGAGGGCTTTTGCCACACAGCCCTGACATCTGCACCCAGCCCGGCAATGACCAAGCCACCACTTGAAGCCCCCAGTCTCCCCTGTGGGGATGAGGGGGTGTCACAGGCCTCAATCCCACCCCTCCTCCTTTCTCCTTCTTCCGCCACATTTCTTTCTCCTTTCCCCTTTCCCCCTCCCTCCCAACTGCTCCACAACAATATCATAGAATGTAAAAAAATAATATTAATTAAAAAAAATAGGCACATAATGAGCCATGTTTAAAGTGACTCTTGCTGCCTACCCCCAAATAAAATTTGTTGATACTCTAAAAAATAAAAATAAATAAATATATAATAAAGTGTACAATCAATGGCTTTTGGTATATTACATTAATTTTTTTAATTGTGATAAAATAGACAAATTTTTTCATTTTAAGTATACAATTCAGTGGCATTAATTACATTCACTTTATTGTACAACCATTACCACTATTTTTAAAACCTTTTCATCACCCCAAACAGAAACCGTAACTGTTAAACAACAATTCCCCTTTTCTCTCACCCCTTAACCCCTGGTAACCTCTATTTTACTTTCTGTCTCTATGAAATT
>NW_007788553.1:6308-6857 GCF_000696425.1 Galeopterus variegatus
GAAAGCGATTGCCCAGGATAACCTAGGCCAGCGCTTCTTAGACTACCTGGGTTGAAGGACCAATGTTCATTTTTATGATACTTCCGTAAAATACAATAAAAATAAGAAACAAAAAACTACAAAAACAAAAGAAAAACCTACATTTTTTATTATTAGATTCACCACGCGTAAAATTACTCTGTCAAATTTCCATATGTTTCTAAAGGCTAACTCAGTTTCTATACTTACTTCATCTTGGACCAGTAACAAAGAGCTGGCAGAGAGGCCCAGTCTGTAACACTGACATCAACTATCAATGCTGGGGTTTAGTGCACCTCAATATCACCCCTACCCCGGGCTGCTTCCCTATAGATGCAGGAGAGAACCGTCAGCAAGCCACTGCTTCTCAGCTTGTCTCCCCTGGAATGAGTTTTGGAGCCAATTTCCCTCAGTGGCAACTTGGCAAAGACCCCACAGCCCCTTGGACTCAGTGATCTCAGAGCTGTGAGGTGCAGAAATGCAATTCCAGAGCTGCCATCTGAGTACTGCTGCCTGCCTCTCTCCTGCAGA
>NW_007788554.1:0-2298 GCF_000696425.1 Galeopterus variegatus
TCCTTTGGACCCTTTCAGTCCCTACTAACAAACCCGGTACCAGCAAAAACCCAGAACCTTGGGTCTATTCTTTCTTCCATACTCCAAGAAATTTATATCCCAGTGGAGGTAGAGTAGTAAACAGGAAGCAAATAAAAGAAGCATGAGCTTCACAATAGACACAAAACATGGGTGCGTTGAGGGCCTCTGAGGGCAGCAATCATGGAGGGCTTCCCTGAGAGGTGAATTCTGCTCAGAGCCCAGAATAGAGACAGGAAGGAGCCATGTGAAGACCCAGTGGGGTGAATGAAACATCATGTGCAAAGGTCCTGAGGTTGCCTCCTTTGAGGGACAGAGAGAGAACAGTGTGGCTGGAGCTTTGTAATCAAGGTAGGCATAATGTCAGCAAGGGTTTGACAATCACAGCAGGACCTGACTGGCCATAGAAGAAATTTAAATTGTATTCATAGGAAAGAGAGAAGTCCATGGGGGGTTTAAACCAATGTTGTGCCTTCACTTCATTAACTCTGGAAAGCTTCCTCTGTCTGCTGAGAGGAGACTTGAATGAAACTGAAGTGTACTGGAGGGGACAGGAGGTAAGTGAAGAAGGTTTGCGGTCATTTAAGTGAGAGAGGGAGGTACCTGGATAAAGTAATGATGAAGGTGGAAAATTGGATCCAAGGCTCAAGTAGAAGCAGCCACCCAGAATATGGAGGAGGCCTTCGACCTTCTCTTCTTTGTGTGACTTCCCTTCCTCGGGGGGCACTTCCCCAAACCCCTTCATCAAGAGGGTTTCCCTCAATTCTTCTTTTTCTTTGCATTCTCTCATTCTCTTTACAGCACTGACTACAACTGCAATTAAATAATTATGCATATTTTTGTTCACACAGTAAAGCCCCTTATAAATTTTATCGCCTCCATCAACACAGTTGTCCTCATTCTTTCCTGTGCACTGATTCAACACTCACACGTTGCTTTCTAAATACGAAGCAAGAGTCTCATACTCATGGGACAGCACATAGGTGAGGCTATTCTAATCTTTGGGTAATTGTTTCCCATTGCCAATTAGCGCTTTGCATCCAGGACACATCTGCTATCTTATGTAGGTTTCCTGAGCCCAGGGGCATCTATCTAGCCTGAATAATTTCTGAAGAAGTGACAAAATGGATTTCCTGGTCCTTTGGATTGAGGACACCACTGTGGCCTGGAGTGAATCCCTCCCCTCTTTGCTTCCTTTTATTCATAATAATAATAATTTTATTCCAGGAATGGAATGGTTAAAACAATTCTTGTTCTTTCTTGAATGACGCAAGAATGCCACCTAAGGACTCTCAACAGCTAGAGGAGCTTATAAACACTCAGTAACAAATCTAATATCTGTTGTAAACCCATGAACAGCTTTTTTTTTTTAACCATTTCAGATTTATTTTATTTGACTTTTAATCATTCTTCTACTTAAGATATATGGAATACAAAAAGAATCATTTATCTTTTTCCTATACAAAAGTAAATTTTAAGTTAGATACAGAAGTATTATGGCTCTAATTTTCCTCTTCACAAGTTAAAGTACCAATGATTCATTAATGAAGGTGCTGCACTCCCAAGATCACACACTTACAATGAGCTTTTTAAATCTTATTTTATTCTTAACTGACGAATAATAATTATATATATTAAACACGTACAATGTGATGTTTTGATATATGCATACATTATGGAATGATTAAATCAAGCTAATTGACATGTCCATCATCTCACATACTTACCATTTTTTTGTGGGAAGAACATTTAAAATCTACCATTTTAGGGAATAAAAGACTTAAATATAAGACCTGAAACTACAAAACTCCTAAAAGAAAACATAAGGAAAATGAAGGGGCGCACGGACGAAGGAATCACACGAGACCCGGGCTAACAGTTCGCCAGAGAAGTTCCGTTTTATTCAAGGACTACGCGTACATTTATAGGGTGCTGTGCTCCGGGGCGGGAGAGAGAGTGGACGGGGCGGTAACTGATTGGACGGGGCTGGGCAGGAGTTGAGCCTTGACCTGTGACTGGCTGAGGTGTGGCGTGGGTGGGCTTGGGTGTTGGCGCCAGCGAGCATGTTTACTGCGGAGAAGAACCAGGAAAGGCACCATATTGCCAGGGTGTGTCCCTGTTCAGGTGCCCATGGGGTCCCTCTCTTCTTCCCTTTTGCCTCTATTGTGGGGAGTGGGTCGCTGTGATCTTGGAGCTACTTCCTGCTGGACGGGGGCGTAGTAGGGGGAGAGGAATTGGGGGAAGATTGGGGATTTTGTAACAGGACCCAAAAGAGGGTAG
>NW_007788555.1:0-2298 GCF_000696425.1 Galeopterus variegatus
GACAGACTTAAGAGAAAATTAACTTACTTAACAAATCTCTATTGAGCTCTTTCCAAGATTATATATTGATAGTTTTTGTCAAATTTAGTTTGCAAAAGAACTGCATGAAGATATTCCCTCACCTGGCTTCCCTCTGGCCTTTGCAGTTATTAGCTGTTGGTTAACCAGAAGCTTGCCTTAGTTCAGGGTGTGCTGGGGATTGCAAGCACATGGTGCGGTTTTTCAGTGCCTGTCCCTCCACAGTGCTGAATAGTCAGCATCAGGGTAGACTGAGTGCCCAGGAGAGCCTCTGCCTAGCTAGAGGTGTGGAGAAACCAGTAAGGATACTAGATGTTTCTTAGGACTGGTTTAATCTACTTTTGTTGAAACTGCTTCTTGCTTTTAGATATTGCTCTGGCCCTTGGGTGGCTGTGACCCCATTTCTCCCTGATGTTATCTACTGGTCTTGAACCAAAGGGCATCAGTCTCTTTTCATTAAAAGACTTCTGACCAGCCATAAGAAAAGCAGGCACTAAGCACTGATGTGTGTGTGTTTACATATCTTTGATATTATCACAAGTGTCGATCACCAAACATCCAGTGCTTTGGAGGAAAGCTTGAGCAATTTATGTTAGGAATAAAGGCATAAAGATATCGACATAAATGCTCTCTAGATAAAAAGTCAATTTTTCATGATTAGAAATTATAATTAGAAATCAAACTGGTTACAAATTAGTTCTTAGAACTCTGGAATCACATGATTCAAACTATTTTTCTTTGTATTATCGTTCTCATAATGGCATAGCCTGGGATCCTGGATACACCACTGATAGAAGATCAGAATCAAATTTTAGCTGCTCTTTCTCTGCCTCTTATCTGGAAACTTCTGTGCTTGATGATTTGAAGAAATATTTATTGAATACCGAATGTTGTGGTAGGATTCAGCAGAAAGAGAGAGAGGAAGAGAACAAACCATGGTCCTAGCCTTGAGGATTAATTAGCCTATTAGTATAAATCTCATATAATTAGCATTATAAAAATAAATTATTAATGGTAATGATAATACAGCTTTAAATTTTATATTTTATGCTATGAAAATCATGTTGTCTTCTTGACACATTTATGCATTGGTTTTCGTCTTGAATATAAGAGGTCAAAAGAATCTTATAAGTTTCTAAACATTTAGTTAAGATTTAGAAAGAGTTACTTCTTAAAAGTATATTTTAGTCGCATTGTATGGTGATTTGTTTTTAAACTCTTCTGTGTCCATGATTAACCTGCTCATAAAATATACATCTCTAATAGAATACAAACAAATTTTAAAATAAATAAAACCATTAATATCAAAATGTTGACGTGATTTTCTTATCAAAAATAATTATTGGATGTTCAAACAAAGTCTTGTAATGTAAATGATGTTTAAACAAAGTCTTGAGGATTTATATTATTTCAGAGAATTAGAAAAATATACAATAAGACTATTTTAACGCAGTACAATATGTAAGCTCCCAGGAACTCTTAAGAATATTCACAAGCAATTTCAGCCTTAAAAAGAGGCCCCTCTTCATGACAATGTAGATACCTTATTTGAAAATTTGATCTGATACCATCATTCTATGTAGATAAACTTGAGTATTCTAAATGTTTGTGTATCAAATTTACCTAATGCTTTGACAGATATAATTCTAAGTGCTTGTGTATCAAATTTACCTAATGCTTTGACAGACATTAAATATCCTCTCTGTAATTAGACCAGGTCCACTTGTGTGTGCTGTTATAAAATATAACTTGAGTTTATGTCAATAATATACCAATGTATTGTTTGAACATCAATTCTGTTGTTTGAACAGAACAGTCATTAGAATAACCAAGTCACTTCTGTAAAATTGCTAGTAAAAGCATAACCCCTGCATTCACCTGGTGAGTAGGGTGTTGTTATGCCAGGTGAGTACTTTTGTATCACTGTTAGTGTGTGACAAGGTTCAGGACCAACTCCCCAGTGTCACTTGGATTGTGTTAACAATAGGCTTTGCGAGGGGGCTGGGGGTTGACAGCTGCCCAAGCTTTATTATGACCCCCAGAGAGATTGACATTGCCAGGCCCCACTCTAGATACTCTATGTGTTCTGGGTTCTATGTTCCAGACCACTGGGCACTGGCATTTTGGATTTGGGATGTCAGCTGTTGCAGAGGTATTTGGGGAAACAAGCTGACCCTGGCTGGGACCTCGATAGCCCATGGAACGTTGTCTTCAAGAGCAACCTTCCCACAGGGTGGAAGAGCCCATCTCTCCCAAGGAAAGCTAACCCACATGCAGCCT
>NW_007788556.1:0-2298 GCF_000696425.1 Galeopterus variegatus
TAACAGTGATGCGCAGCTTACAATGGACTTTGCATATAATCTCATCTCTAGTCCCTGATCTCCTAGCATGCCTTTTTTAATGCCTCTGCATACACTGACTAGCAAATTTTTTTCTCATTCTTTAGAACTTCACTTTCCTTGGGAAGCTTTTCTTCCTGCTCTGCTAGCCTGCATTTAGTCCTCCCCTCTGCATTTTTATTGCATTTTGTATATGCTTTTTTATTAAATAGTTCTTATTTTACATTAAAAATTATTATTAATTTATATTTAAAATAGTTCCTATTTTATATTAAAATTACTATTTTTTTATTTTTACCTTTTTAAAAAGATGATCGGTAAGGGAATCTTAACCCTTGACTTGGTGTTGCCAGCACCACACTCTCCCAAGTCAGCTAACCGGCCATCCCTATATAGGGATCTGAAACCGTGGCCTTGGTGTTATCAGCACCACACTCTCCCAAGTCAGCTAACCGGCCATCCCTATATAGGGATCTGAAACCGTGGCCTTGGTGTTATCAGCACCACACTCTCGTGAGTGAGCCACGGGCTCGCCCTATAATTATTTTTATATATGCTTTCCACATAAGACTGTGAGAGGATGATTCTATTTCTATGTATTTATGAATGATAACACACAGAGAGGTTAGGGAAATAGTGAAATCACAGAGTTGGTAAGTATTACAGGCTGAGTTTGAAACCAGATCTTCTGTCTCCAAGTCATACTTTCTTTTCCATACCACCACTTTTCATAGCACGCTACAATGCTCAGTTTCACTAAGTATTACAAGTATCTCCATTGTTTTAGTTTATTAAAACAATGGTGATTAAAGTTTTCAAGAAAAACTATTCTAACAGCCAGCAGGTATTCAGTACTTACAATATGCCAGGCAATGTCCTAAAAGATTTAGATATATTAATTCACTTAATCCTCATAACAACCCTATAAGATATGTAATATTATTATCTTTATTTTACTGGTAAGGAAATGGAGGTGCAGGATGGTTAACTTTCTGGCCAGCTGGGTGGCAGAACTGAGATTCATAATGGGGTGGTTTGGCTTTGGAACATGCATGTAACTTGCTGGCCAGCTGGGTGGCAGAACTGAGATTCATAATGGGGTGGTTTGGCTTTGGAACATGCATTCTTAATATAAGTAGACTTAAACACTAATGTTTTCTCTCCTAAATGGAACTTTGGACATAAATACTGCCTATAAGATTGGTTTCAATTTTGATACTGTGCATATTATGGAAACCGAGATTTGGCTCTGGATCTCCATTTATAGCTTCAGCTATAATTACAGAGACAAAAGGAGATGGAGTTGATTCAGATGATTGACTGCATTGGGTTTCATGTGGATAGTTATTATAAAAGAAGCGGGATTTTTATTTTTGGATTTCCCTCCCTCCTACCCTGCAAATAATGAAACAAACTGGCAATTGAGAAAAAGAAAAAGAAAACAAAAAGCCAACAACCTGTTTCTGATTTGTTTGGGACTACATCCAAGGCCTTGGGAATCAGTCAGAGGTGCATTTTCAGAATGTTCAAAGCAGGCATTCTCTTTTGAAATAACTTTGAGATGAAAAAATAAAATTGTAAAATATGTTGTGTTGACTGCTATGTTAAAGATTTTTCACTTGTAATAATAAAAATAAAAAAAAATTCACTACAGTTTACATTGCAAAGATCACCTGAGTATAAAACCCAAATAAAAATAAAATAAAAGTATAACTAAGGACAAATACTTCATAACTATTTTAGCCACTCAGATAATAAATTAAGAACTTACTTTATTAAGAAAGTAAATTTAAGAAGGCAATATTTAACAACTACAAGAACCATAAAATATAGCTGAGAATGTGTCAACAAAGAAAACTCCTAATTTCTAATATATTAAAATAAAATTCATAGTCACTATTCTAGTTATTTAAATGTTGCTGTAGTTTTATGATCCAGAAGAAAAAGCAATTTATGCCACTGAGATTTTTAGAGTCTCCAAAATCTCCAGTGTAGATTCTGGACATTGTCATCTATATTTTAAAATACTGAACTCCTCATGTCTGATAGTTTCTCTAAAACACATCTTGGATACTGCACATAAAGTTTTTATTACCGAGCACTGAGGCCAAATAACCTAGGTCTTTATTTTCCAGACTTTCTAAAGTTACCTTCTTTCTTTTGTCCCTACACATTTCCTAGCCTGCTTGTCTCTCTCTCCTCTCCCTGGGCTTCTTCATCTTTCCCTCCTTATTCATTCATTCATTCATTCATTCATTCATTCATTCATTCATTCATTCA
>NW_007788557.1:0-2298 GCF_000696425.1 Galeopterus variegatus
AAAAAAAAAAAGACAAAAAAAAAAAAAACCATCAGAATCTTTGGGTGAGGACTGGAATGAAGCCTGAGAGTCTGCATTTTAACAAATCCCTCAGGTGATTCTTATACACACCAAAGCATGAAAACCACTAATATAGTAATAACATCTCCCACCCCCTTCATAACGCACTTTTGCAGAGGTAATGCTCTTTTTGAATCCCTTCAGAGTGCCAGTTCCTTTCAAAGTGAAAGCAGAGACCATTTGAAGAGCAGTGCTGGTTTGAATGAATTTCCCCCATCTCCTCAGTTCTATTTTCACAGTTCTACAGGCTCAGTGCTTCTGATTGTATTATGTTCCCTTTAATAATATACGTTATTATCCAATGAAAATCAGAGAAAGGATATATTCTATTTGGGGCTGTCAATCATTTTAGCAATGGATGAACGTCCAACAAGACAGAGTTTCATATTGAAGATGTGAACTGTTATAAAAAATATCTTAATGGCACAGAGAAAATTTAATCTTGAGCATTTATCAGTCTACTAACTCTTCAGTTAGTGTGAATTCTGGTAGAACGCAGAGGCAAAATCTTTTTTACTTTTTTAATACCTTCTTTCCAGGGATGGAGTTTTCTTCAAACCAGAGGTTTACTTTTCTATTCTTAATCACTATTGCATCAACAAACATTTGCTGCTGTGCTTTATTAGTAAGCCTGGTCTTTATTTTATAATTTACAAAAGTTATCATTAAATTTTGGTCTATGTGGCCAACACTGTTTTAAATATGTTTAAATTGCCCAATATTTAAAATGGGTGCCCAATAAGTATTTGTCCTTTCTACCTATCCTTAAAAATCACGTTAGTTTGACTCTCCCTAATTATCATTTGCATTACTGCAATAGTCCCACAACTAAATTCTTCCAGTCTCATTTCTTTATGTCCCAAAATAGGAAAATCTTGCTAAAGTACTTCTTTGTCCAACTACCTTCGATGAAACTGCCAATCAAATTATATCTAACCTTCTATCCTGGAGTATAACCCCTACAAAATCATGCCCAAATGTACTTCCCTAATTATTTTTGAGAAGTTGACTTCTAGAGAGCAACTGTGGGCTCTGTGGCTAACCAAGGAAATGTGCTGCAGGGAAGATTGGTAAACTTTGGTGTAATGAGTGGTTGATGCTTGAGGAAGTTAGGGTGGCCTAGAGAAAGGGGCCCCAGTCTAGAGATTTACTTCTCTTTCCTGTTACCTCATTACCCAGCTCTGTGCCCCCCATGGAAAAGTCCCTTAACCACATGGTGCTTAAATGTAGGTAAATATGCCAGATCCTAATCTTCTCAAAGGGGTTGTTAATATAATAAAGAATAATGTGGTCATTTAAAAAGTGCTCTGTAGCAACAAGATGTTGAATATAGCACTTTTTAAAGTCCCCAAATGGGACACCCTAAAATTACAAAAGCCAAAACCAATTGTTTCCGTTTATCACAATGATTTCGCAGGCTAAAGGAGGTTCAGGAACTTGATGTGTTTTCCTTGCCTGCAGTGTGATTCTTGGTATTCATTTTTTAACTTGTTATTTTGCGTTAATTGTAGTTTTACATACGGTTGTAAGAAATAACACAGAAACAACCCATCCCATATGCCTTTCACTCAGTATCCCCCAATGGTAACATATTGCTTACCAAAGTATGATATCAAAAAGAGGAAATTGATCTTGAACCTTATTTAGATTTCATCCTTGCACACTATTTAGATCTCACCAATTTCACAGGCATTCCTGTGTGTGTGTGTACTTGTGTGTGTTTAGCTGCATGCAGTTTTACCACATGTAGATTTGAGTGGTAACACCACAGTCAACATACATGATAGTATCATCACCTCAGGTATCCATCTTGTGGCCCTTTTATAAGTATACCCACTTCCCTTCCAACCTCTTTAACTCACATTCCTAATCCTTGGCAACCACTGATCTGTTCTCCATATTTATAATTTTGTTATTTCAAGAATGTTATAGACATAGAAACATAGAAAATGTAACTGCATGTTGCAAGATTGTGGAAGCAGAGAGAGAGCAAGAGAGACTCCCCTCTCTTCTTTTAAAGCACTCAGAACCATGCTCCTGATGACCATTTTTAATCCATTAACTAAGGCATGGTCCTACAACCTAGTCACTTTTTCAAGCCTCTACTTTGAATTACTATAATAGAATTTCCCATCCTCTTAACAGTCACAGTGGGGACCAAGTTTCTAATACATAACCCTTGGGGGACACAATTCAAGCTTCAGTGAGATCTGGGGGGACTTAATTCAATCCACTACA
>NW_007788558.1:0-2297 GCF_000696425.1 Galeopterus variegatus
AAATGCTAGATAGTTTGAATATGTGTGGCCTTCCAGGTCTTATGTTGAAATTTGATTCCCAATGTGGCAGTGTAGGGAGGTGGGGCCTAGTGGGAGGTGACTGGGTCGTGGGGGTGGTCCCTCCTGAACAGATGCATTAAATCACCTCCCCTGATGGGGGATGAGTGAGTTCTTGCTCTGTTAGTTCTCAAGAGAGCTGGTTGTTAAAAAAAGAAACCTGGTACCTCCTCTCCCTCTCTCTTGTTTTCTCTCTCGCCATGTGATCTTGCACACACCGGCTGCCCTGTTGCTTTTCTCCATGAGTAGAAGCAGCCCAAGGCCCGTGCCAGATGCAGCTGTCCCAGAATCGTAAGCTAAATAAACCTCATTTCTTTATAAATTACCCAGTCTCAGGTATTCTATTATAGCAACACAAAAGTGGACCAATATACCAAATATATCAGGATGTGTCTCCAAAAAAGGAGAATGTTGTTAGCTATAACCGCAACACAATTAATGCCTAAGAAAATACCAAGACCATATTAAAACTTCTCCAGTTGTCCGTAAAGTGTCTCTCATAGTGCATTGAAAGAAAAAAAAGGATCCAGCGTCACAGTTGGTACATTGCACTGAGTTTCTCTTTGACAGAAAAGGTCCCAGTGCATCTGAAACTTGAGGGATGACCTCTGAGGCCCTGAGCGTTATAGGTTCTGGAGTCCTGGGGAGGACTGTCCAGTGTTACTTGCCTTCATTGTGCCTGATCCAAGGCCTCCTGGGGCCTCTTGCTGCTTAATGGAAATTCAGAAAGCTGATAGGAAAAGGCTTGTTGGGCCAGGAAAACTGTGTGGAGCTTCACTCCCACTAGAAAGAGCTGCTTGGTGGCTGGAAGCCAGACCCAAGACTCTCTGAGTGCCTGCCCTTTATCGCCAGGTGCACGTGCTGGGCCCTGTGCCAGGCACTGGTAGAGAAGCCCCAAGGAGCCATAAGACCCAGGGCTGGCTGCCCAGTCTGCTTGGGGAGACCCAGCATGCCCTGGTGTGGCCAGGTGTGGCTTTTGGGAAGTCAGTGTGCCCACTGCTATGTGAGGCAGTGGCTCTTAGTTGTTTGGTCCTGATGCTCCGGAGGTTGTGGTGGGGCCGGGAGAGTCCCCTTTTCTTGTACCAGATGGAGAACACTTCGAAGTTGCTGGAGAAGCCCCCAATCAGTAGATTCTATATGGAGCTGCGATGGGGAAGTGGACTTTGTTTTTTCTTGAAAATTCTAAACCCTCAGAAAACTTGAAAGAAGAGTATAAGCAACACCTGCATGCCTTTGAGTTAACAGTTGTTAACATCTCATCTCAACAGCTCTCTCTCCACATACCACTTATTTTCTGCTAATTCAGCTGAAAGGAAGGCTCAGGCACTATGACACCTCACCCCTAAGTACCTGGCATTCAGCTTTCAAAAAGGGCATTCTTCCACCGACCACCATTGTCCATCTGGAAAAATCACCATTAAATGAAACATCATCGGATATACAGTCTATATTTAAACTTCCCCAGTTGCTTCCTTTGTTATACTAAATATATTTGGTCTTTGTCCCCTGTTCCTGGCACAGAGCTCCTAAAACGGTTGGAATTTCCTGATAGGAGTGTCTTTTATTATTAATGAGCCCATTTCATTACACCTGAGTTTATGTTGATGAGGTGACTTGGGATGAGGCCAGTCATTAGAAAAAGCAAGTGATTAGAGGGTTGGAACTTTCAGCCCCACCTACAGACTGGACAGAAGGGGTTGGGGGCTAGAGATTACTCTCTATAAAAAAACTCCTGACTAATGAGGTTTGATGAACTGCTGGGTTTGGGAACACACTGAGGTGCCAGGAAGGCAATGGGCCCAGATAGGATATGGGAGCTCCTTTGCACCCCAACCCCCACCACACTGCCCTATGCCTCTCTTCCATCTGGCTGTTCCTAAGTTGTATTCTTTATAATAAACTGGTTAATGTAAGTAAAGTGTTTCCCTGAGTTCTGTGAGCTGTTCTAGCAAATTATCAAACTCGAGGAAGGGGTTACAGGATCCCCGATTTATAGCTGGATGTTGAGGCCTGGACTTGTGATTGGCATCTGAAGGTGGGGCAATCTTGTGGGACCGAGCCCAATAACTGGTGGGATCTGATGCTAACTCCAGGTAGGTAGTGTGAGAATTGAGTTGAATTGTAGGACACCCAGCTGGTGTCTGCAGAGAATCAGTGAATTGGTTGTTGGTGTTGGAAGGCACCTCACTCCCCAGTTGTCCTTTGTGGCTGATATTTTACCCAGTCCAGGTTACACTCAA
>NW_007788559.1:0-2297 GCF_000696425.1 Galeopterus variegatus
GTAAAAGTAAATATATGAAAGATGTTAAGTTCAAATATATTAAAATTCATGTTTACAAAAATATATGAGGCAGCTTATAACTTTTTTTTTTTTTTTGCAAGGACAAGCAAAGGTATTATGGCTAAGTTTTACATAGACGATAGAGATTATGCGTATTCTATACTGTCTTCTGCTTGGAAATCTCCATATGTATAGAGATCTTTGTCTTTTTTGTTCACTGATCTCCTCCATGCACATTAATCAGAGTCAAGCACATTCTCAGTAAATATTAATTTTAGATAACTATTGAACAAGTTCAGGAGATAATGATTCCCATGGCATAATCAAGGAGCACGTGGACTGAAACATAAGAATGATCTTGAAGGATGGGTAGAGGTCGAATAAGCAGTGGGATAGGAGGAGGCTCTGAGTGGAAGGATTGGCTTGGGTATTATTGCACACTTTTTATTATTCAGATACTGAGGTCTGATTTACTGTACAAACTAACAGGGAAGACAGGCATTAACCATGACAAATGCTGCCAAGAGCCCAAGTAAGGGAGGAGACTGGCCAGCTGGATTTAGCAATAGGATTCCTTGTTACTTTCAGGAGAGTGCTGGAGATGGAGGTCAGATTGCAAATCAGTTATGAAAGGGGATAAAGTGGAGGCAGTGAGTCCTTCAAAAAGTTTGGTAATAGATAAATAATAAAGGACAATAGTTAAACTCAAGAAATGTGTGTTTGTTAAAAGATTGTCTTTAAAACTGGAGACATTTGAGCATGTTTAAATGATAAGAAAAACAGAGAGGCTGAAGTTGTCAAATGAATGGAGGGTAATAGCTAGTATAAGATCCCTCAGAGTGAAAGAAGGTGTTTAGTCCAGATCAAAAATGGAAGGAATAAACTTGGATGGAAATAAGATACTGTGATAAGCAAATAAGCTACATTATTATTGTGTTTTTAAAGTTTTATCATGAAAAAGTTTAAACATTCAGAAAAGCTACAAGAATTGTACAGTGGACACCCATATTTTTACAACCCTGACTCTACAATTAACATTTGGTGATATTAGTCACATGTATATCCATCTTTCTTTCTTCTGTACATGCATAAATCCATCTTATATTCTGATGCATTTCAAAGTTGTAAATAGCAGTGATTTTTCAACATTTGTACCATTAACTATATTGCTTGATTTTTTTTTACTTTTTTGTGAAATCATATAAAGATGTGAAGTGTACAAATGCTAATTGCTTCATTCAATAAGATGAAAAGTGCATACACTTGTGTGAGCCAAACATCTATCAAGATACAAAACATTCCCATCACCCACAGAAAGTTATTTTAAACTTGCCAGTAAATCCTTGCCCTTACCCCACCGTTCTGCCTTTTTCACCATAAATTACTTTTGCTTGTTCTGGAACTTCATATAGTATGTACTCTTCTGTGTTTTGAGTTTTACTCATGTTGTCGCAGGTGTCTATATTTTGTTCTGTTTTATTGCTAAGTAGTATTCCATTTTACAAACATACCATAAATTTTTAATACATTTCTTTTTGGTAGATACCTGGGCTTTATACAATTTTTGACTATTATTAACAAAGCTGGTATAAACATTCTTTACCAAGTATTTTTAATAGACACATGCTTTCTTTTTCATGGGTAAATACCTAGGAATGGAATTTGTGGGCTTAGGGAATGTCGGGTCCACAGCTGACCCGAACAGCCCTAGCTTCCTTATCAGTCACTCCCTAGGTGTCCCTTCTGGTGGGCAGGTGGATTGCCCAGATTCCTCTTTCCCTGGTCCCTGTTGAGAGGAGATGGAGGAAGAGAGCCGTGATGAGAGGTGAGCACAGCCGCCGGCCCCAACCAGCCTATTAAAGGACACTCAGACGTGGTGGGGGTTCTGTCAAGCAGTTCCATTTATTATCACACAAGCACTTGCTTTTAAAGGCAAATGGGGAAGGGAGGTTTTTACATCCTCCAATCAGCTTAAAGGTTACGAGAGCATGCATCCTGTCTCAACGCCTAGCTACTGCAATCACGCAGTGTCCACGAGCGCGCGGAAGCACGTATTTGGCCAATAAGGGCTAAGGCAAGGTTTCCACAGACACTCCCACCCTACTTCCTCCCGGCGCTGTCTTAGGCTGCCACGTTAATATGCCCTTGTGGGCCCGTAATGGCGCCGCTTGTTATGTCACTTAAGGTGGCGTTAGTTTTTAAGGCCTGACAAGGGAAGATATACGTTAACTGTTTAATAAACTGCTAGACTTCTTTTTTTCAAAATGGAAATACTATTTTAAAATTTCTGTAATAAT
>NW_007788560.1:0-2297 GCF_000696425.1 Galeopterus variegatus
TCGATGAGCTCAGTCTGATTAGTGTACTTAGATCAATTAGCGCTGTCCGATGAGTTTACTTTGATCGATGAGCTTGGTATGATGTGTTTACTTAGATCGATTAGCTTGGTCTGAGGAGTTTACTTAGATCGATGAGCTCAGTCTGAATAGTGTACTTAGATCAATTAGCGCTGTCCGATGAGTTTACTTAGATAGATCAGCTTGGTCTGATGAGTTTACTTAGATCGATGAGCTCAGTCTGAATAGTGTACTTAGATCAATTAGCGCTGTCCGATGAGTTTACTTAGATAGATCAGCTTGGTCTGATGAGTTTACTTAGATCGATGAGCTCAGTCTGAATAGTGTACTTAGATCAATTAGCGCTGTCCGATGAGTTTACTTAGATAGATCAGCTTGGTCTGATGAGTTTACTTAGATCGATGAGCTCAGTCTGAATAGTGTACTTAGATCAATTAGCGCTGTCCGATGAGTTTACTTAGATAGATCAGCTTGGTCTGATGAGTTTACTTAGATCGATGAGCTCAGTCTGAATAGTGTACTTAGATCAATTAGCGCTGTCCGATGAGTTTACTTAGATAGATCAGCTTGGTCTGATGAGTTTACTTAGATCGATGAGCTCAGTCTGAATAGTGTACTTAGATCAATTAGCGCTGTCCGATGAGTTTACTTAGATAGATCAGCTTGGTCTGATGAGTTTACTTAGATCGATGAGCTCAGTCTGAATAGTGTACTTAGATCAATTAGCGCTGTCCGATGAGTTTACTTAGATAGATCAGCTTGGTCTGATGAGTTTACTTAGATCGATGAGCT
The DNA here is from genome assembly GCF_000696425.1 of Galeopterus variegatus. Taxonomy (NCBI): domain Eukaryota; kingdom Metazoa; phylum Chordata; class Mammalia; order Dermoptera; family Cynocephalidae; genus Galeopterus; species Galeopterus variegatus. The sequence continues at coordinate 811 of NW_007788560.1, forward strand.
CAGTCTGAATAGTGTACTTAGATCAATTAGCGCTGTCCGATGAGTTTACTTAGATAGATCAGCTTGGTCTGATGAGTTTACTTAGATCGATGAGCTCAGTCTGAATAGTGTACTTAGATCAATTAGCGCTGTCCGATGAGTTTACTTAGATAGATCAGCTTGGTCTGATGAGTTTACTTAGATCGATGAGCTCAGTCTGAATAGTGTACTTAGATCAATTAGCGCTGTCCGATGAGTTTACTTAGATAGATCAGCTTGGTCTGATGAGTTTACTTAGATCGATGAGCTCAGTCTGAATAGTGTACTTAGATCAATTAGCGCTGTCCGATGAGTTTACTTAGATAGATCAGCTTGGTCTGATGAGTTTACTTAGATCGATGAGCTCAGTCTGAATAGTGTACTTAGATCAATTAGCGCTGTCCGATGAGTTTACTTAGATAGATCAGCTTGGTCTGATGAGTTTACTTAGATCGATGAGCTCAGTCTGAATAGTGTACTTAGATCAATTAGCGCTGTCCGATGAGTTTACTTAGATAGATCAGCTTGGTCTGATGAGTTTACTTAGATCGATGAGCTCAGTCTGAATAGTGTACTTAGATCAATTAGCGCTGTCCGATGAGTTTACTTAGATAGATCAGCTTGGTCTGATGAGTTTACTTAGATCGATGAGCTCAGTCTGAATAGTGTACTTAGATCAATTAGCGCTGTCCGATGAGTTTACTTAGATAGATCAGCTTGGTCTGATGAGTTTACTTAGATCGATGAGCTCAGTCTGAATAGTGTACTTAGATCAATTAGCGCTGTCCGATGAGTTTACTTAGATAGATCAGCTTGGTCTGATGAGTTTACTTAGATCGATGAGCTCAGTCTGAATAGTGTACTTAGATCAATTAGCGCTGTCCGATGAGTTTACTTAGATAGATCAGCTTGGTCTGATGAGTTTACTTAGATCGATGAGCTCAGTCTGAATAGTGTACTTAGATCAATTAGCGCTGTCCGATGAGTTTACTTAGATAGATCAGCTTGGTCTGATGAGTTTACTTAGATCGATGAGCTCAGTCTGAATAGTGTACTTAGATCAATTAGCGCTGTCCGATGAGTTTACTTAGATAGATCAGCTTGGTCTGATGAGTTTACTTAGATCGATGAGCTCAGTCTGAATAGTGTACTTAGATCAATTAGCGCTGTCCGATGAGTTTACTTAGATAGATCAGCTTGGTCTGATGAGTTTACTTAGATCGATGAGCTTGGTCTGATTAGTTTACTTAGATCAATTAGCTCAGCCTGATGAGTTTAAATAGATCGATTAGCTTAGTCTGATAAGTTTACTTAGATTGATGAGCTTGGTCTGATGAGTTTAATTTGATCCATGAGCTTGGTCTAATGAGTTTGCTTAGATCGATGAGCTTGGTCCGATGAGTTTACGTAGATCGGTGAGCTTGGTCTGATGAGTTTACGTAGATCGATAAGCTCGGTATGATGAGTTT
>NW_007788561.1:0-2297 GCF_000696425.1 Galeopterus variegatus
AATTGCAGAAGATAGTGTAGAAGCAGGGAGATCAGGTGGGGTGACTGAGCAGTCTATTGGCATGGCCGTGGTGGAGATCTATCTCACGGCATATCTCACAGTGCAAAACAAGATTTAAGGTGAACAAAGGCCAGATAATATAGGACTCTCTGATGGGTCAGTGGGAAGTATGGCTGAAAGAGGATTTCTTGTTTAACAAGGGATTTTCATTCAGGAGCAATTTTGCCTCCCAGGAGACACATGGGAAAATCTGGGGATGTGTTGGTAAACATCCTACAATGTATTGGACAGCTCCAAAAACAAAGAATTTCCTGGTACAAAATTCAATACTGCTGCTATTGAGAAACCCTGGTTTAACTTCTCAAAACAGTATGCCTTGTCTCTACAAGCTGGCTCTTCTGCTATGTATATCTGCATTTTCAATTAAACTGTACAATTCCAGAGAGCAGAGATCATGTCTTTCATTTGTCTTCACCTGTACTGCCTTATACACTTTAAAAAAATAGACTTTATTTTTTAGAGCAGTTTTAGTTTTATAGAAAAATTATGTGGAAAGTACAGTGTTCAGGTTCTCCCTTCTTCTCCCATACAGTTTCTCCTATTCTTGAGCATCTTACATTAGTTATACAGTTATTACAGCTGATGAACCAATATTAATACATTATAACTAAAGTCCATAGTTTACCTACATTTTTACATAAATAAAACCTGTCAATAATCAATTTCTGAGTAATTTAATCATTTGTCAAGGAACACGATAATAAAAGAGAGGGAAAAGGGAAGTACCAGGGATTGAGTATCTGTTGTATGTAAATATATTTACTTGTATATGTAAGATTATTATTATATGGAATCATGTCAATAGCCATGAATCGAGTATTATAATATCAATATTAAAAATGAGAAAATTTAGGTTCAAAAATTTTAAGTTATTTGCAAAGTCTCACATCTAGTAAATGAAGAAGTTTGAACACAATGTCAGGGCCCATATTCACATAGTTATACCAAATACCCGTCTTTTTCTTTTTTTCTTGCATTAGGAATCGTATTGCCTAATTTTTCCTCTTTCAAAATGTCTTCACCTGCTTCTCACGCTGTCTCAAGGAGTGAGCAGTCTCACAAGTCTTTTCCCAGACTCATCTCTCAGCTCCACCACCGGAGGTCCATGTGGTTGTTATCTGTGCCAAGTGGCTGCGCCACCCATGATACTTTCAAGCCGAGCTAACACACACCCACACAAACCCATCAAATCGAGCTGCAAGTGCTAGCAGCCGTTCAAGTCTCCCTGCTCCCTTCTGACTGTCGCCTGACTGTGCTCTCTCTCTCCAGTTTAGTTCTGGAATCTTAGGTCTCTCTGTGCCTGACCTGCACCCCACCCAGATTTGGGCTCCTACTGGCATTTCATTAGAAACTTTCTCCTCTGGATTCTGCTTTGTGTTTTCTGGCTTTGTTTGAATCTTCCACCTTGGTATTTCTCCTTGTCTCAAATGTGTCATCTTTATTTCCTCTCACCCTTAGGTCAGGTCTGGAATCTCAATTCATGGTGAGCTTTGATTCTAAAAATGTTATGTACTTTAAGATTGGATGGGGTTGACTAATTGGATGAAATGTGGGAGAGGGCTGGTAGGCCTGCTCTAGACCAGACATAGGTCATAAACATGCCCGTTGCCCTCACTCAGCCTCAGGAGTCTCAGGAGGATGGGCATCATCAACCACATGCTGAAGTTTCAAATCGTCCACACCAGAACACCAATGCTTGAATTTGAACGTACTGCCTGAGTAACTCCATATTCCCACCTACCTCTTCACTTCTTTGCTTGTGTATGTATTTGTCTTCTCGCTCTAAAATGTAAATTCCTAGGGGAGCAATAATCATTTTCACTCCTAACCATGGTTTCTTTTCCTTAAAATTCTAAGATCTGTACAAAACTTTTGAACTTCTATAGAGCACATTTTTCTCTTCTGCTTTATTTAAATGATAATCAAAGACCCTAATTCTTTGCCTTTCTCTGTGACATCACTTCATTGTAAATGGATTCACCACCACCATCAAAAGTGCTATTGAATATGCTGCAGGAACTTGCGTATGGATCTTGTCTTCCTTTTCCCAAGCTTTCCCCTTGTCCTTTTAGTAACATTGGGAGAAATGCAATTGATCTAAGAAAAAAATTCTTCTCATCAATTATAGTATTGCTTTAGTGTCATCTCAACTGAGCCAGGAGTCCTTTGGGTTTTTCTTCTTTCCCTCCCTCCCTTCCCTTCTATTTCCATCCCTATCCTTTCCTTAACTTTCCTTC
>NW_007788562.1:0-2297 GCF_000696425.1 Galeopterus variegatus
ACCTTGAAAAAGGAGAAGTTAAGCAGCAAGGTTTTCTCTACTATGTAGCTAAAGACTGCTTTACTCAGTCTCTCATATTTATGTATTTTTACACAATTACTGTAAATCCACTTGCTCTATTCACCAAACAGCCAGCAACACCTACCAAAATTTCCAAGTCATCCCACCATATACTTTATACCTGGCTAGAGGTGAGAAGGAAGAATGTGCAACATGTTCCTCACCAAATGAATCCACCTTTTGTTCTTCAAGTCCCATCTCTCATTTCTCCAATCTGAATAGGAATGATCAGCTAAGGGCCACCATAGTGAGTATTCATAATGTTTTCCATGACTTTCAGCTACCTTAGCATGTAACAAGGCTGTCCCTCTCCATCCCAACATGCAGATAGATAAACCTTTGAAGTTGGATAAGCCCCAGTTCTGGCCAGTGAGTTGTGACCAAAAGTAACCTGTGTTATTTCCAGGCCAGAACATATAATTGCCAATGTAAGATCCTCCAGAGCTCTCTCTTTCCTTCTCCTATAGCTACTAGCAATATTAAGGATGCTGGCAACTCTGTGAGTCTGTGATCCTAAGAGGGAGACATGTGGCAGAGTTTGTAGTGAACTTAAGAGACATACTGTACTGTATGAGAAAGAAATATTTGTTGTAGTAAGCCATGGAGACGTTTTACATGTTTTGTTACTATAGCATTTTCTAGCCTCCCTAATATAGTCACAAAACCAGCTGCGAGTACACCTCCTTTGAAAGTCCTGCATAAGTGGATGAGCGTCTTCATTTGGAATGTGGAGATTGTTGCAGCTACTGTTTCTTCTTGACTTTTGAGACCACAGCTGAAACAAAGACTGAACCCCATTTAACAAACTTTCTCTTGAGAAAGAATATTGCAAGGTAAAGAGAAGACATCTAGCAGAGAGTTAGAGCACAGTAATAACAATACAGATAAATGAGCACTTATCTCTTGATGGTGATGTTCCTAACCAGCATTTCTCCAGCTTGAGCAGATAGGAGCTCCTGAGAATGTGTCCTGTGACAGTCTGTAAAGTGCTCATTTATAGTATGGTGATTGAGATATGTAGAGAAAGGAGAAGTGAGTCAAGGATATTAAGAAGGCAGAATCCATGGGATTTGCTGATAGGGAGGAAGAAATCTAGAATGAAATCCAATTCTATCATGGGAAACAGGTGTAAGGCTAATTTTATTTTTCACTGAAACAGAAAATACAGCCCTACAGCTAGGAAGGTTTCCCTTCATTCTTCTTCCTGCTCTCCAGTCTCAGTGGAAGTATTGCCCTTTCCATTTTTGCATGTAATCCTTCCAGTTGTGTTCTGCTTTCCATCTTTTCTGATTTCCACAAGGACCAAAACTCTTTGATTTTATTCTTTCCTCCTCTCCTTTATATTTTATCTCAGCGTTTGTTATCTGTGACTCTTTACTCTGATAATAAATAAGTACTCACATATCTTAAATGTTTGAACACATACATATTTTTATTCATTAATTCCATTTAGCTACTCCTCTCCGTTTTTCCTTTTGGCCACAGATAAACTTGATCAAAGAATAGGCTTCATTCCTTATACGTACGACTTCAAAAGACAGTCAGTCCCCAAACCTAGACCCTCATTAATCAAACTACAACTGCCAAAGAGTAAAAACCTTCTCTGCTAGTATTTTATTTACATATATACACACACATACATACGTATACCTACATATACACACACATACCCACACCCATATGTGTGTGTGGGTGTGTGTATATATATATTTATATTCTTTTTAGACAGTAGAATTGAATTTGCATAGAATTGAGTCATATCCCATTATCCCAGGTTTCATAATGCAAAACTCTTATTGATCAATAAAATAGGATACTCTATTTTATTGTTTTATACTTTTATTATTTCTCCTCTTTTCTTCATCCCATCAATCATTACATTATACCTACTGTTTGTACTCAGGTGGATTTAAAATACATCCCTGAATATGAATTGTGCCTTGAGAGAATATATAGTGTTATATGAAATACTTTTTATTAACAATAAAATTTAATTTACATGTTACATAGATTTTATCATATAAATAATGCTGCATTTTTATATATATAGTTCAGAAAATATCATAATAATGGTTACGTGGGGACAGATAAAACAAGTATATATAGAAATGGATTTGGGAGTTGATCTGGAGTGTTTTTTATGTTTTTTTTTTATATTTTTTTTATTTTTATTTTTTATTTTTATTTTTTTTTTATTTTGTCAATATACAATGTAGTTAGTTATTGTGTCCCATCAC
>NW_007788563.1:0-2297 GCF_000696425.1 Galeopterus variegatus
TATTGTTTAAGTGGGGAATTTAATCCATTTATGTTCAGGGTTGTTACTGAAAGGTGATGCCTTACTCATGCTTAGCTTTTAATGGTTGTTTTATGTTTCTTTTGTTCCTTCGTTTCCATTTTATTGCTTGTCTTTGTTGTTTGGTGTTTTGCTGCTGCTGCTGTTGTTTTTTGTAGTGATAAGATAGTTTCTTTCTCTTTCTTATTCATGTATCTGCTCCACTACTGGGTTTTATTCTTTCTCATATATTCATGATGGTAGTTGTGTTCTTTTGGTTGCAGACATAGGATTCCTTTGAGGATTTTTTGTAGGACCAGTCTTGTGGTGCTGAATCCCCACATTTTTTTGGTTGTCTGGGAAAAAACACTATTTCTCCTTATTTCTCCTTTATTTCTGAAGGGTAATTTTTCTGGAATAGTACTTTTGGCTGGCAGTTTTTTTTCTTTTAGCACTTTGAACATATCATTCCACTCCCTGTTGGCCTGTACAGTTTCTGTCGAGAAGTCTGCTATTAGTCTGATGGGGATTCCCTTATAGGCAACTTGACTTTTTTCTCTTGCAGTTTTTAGAATCCTATCTATGTCTTTGACTTTTGGCAACTTAACTATAATGTGTCTTGGGGAGGACCTTTTTTGGGATGAATCTGTTTGGGGATCTTTGAGACTCTTGGATGTAGAAGGTTGTGTCTTTTTCAATACTTGGGGAGTTTTCAGTTACTATTTTGTTGAATAGGCTTTTGATGCCTTTTCCTTTCTCTTCCTCTTCCAGAACACCCATGATACAAATGTCTGTATGCTTAAGGTTGTCCTACAGACTTGTAGGCTTTCTTCATTTTTTACAATTCTTTTTTTCCTTTTTCATCTTTCTTATTTTTATTGGCTTGGCTGTGTTAATTCAAAAAAGCTGTCTTCAAGCTCAGAATTTTTTTCTTCCACTTGTTCTAGCCTGTCTGTGTTTATGAAGAATATTAACTTATAATTTCTTTACTTAAAAGTTTTTGCCAGTACCTAGTATCAGGTGTATGCTGATTTATGATGAATTGGTAAAGGATTTCTTCTCCTCAATTTTCTTAAATAAATAGTAATCTTTATTTTTTTAGTAATTTTATTTTAAATATTTAAAATGATTTTTTAGTGCAAATGTCTTGACCTATTAAAATATGTTCAATTGTTTTCAAATATGAATTGTTTATTTAATGGATATAGTGCTATTTAATATATCCACTTATTTTTAATTTATATAAGTTATGTTTTTCAAAAACTTTTTACATTTTAAATACATTATTTAAAGAATTGGAAAAAATTTACTCACGATATTTTCTTTTTAAGCATTTAATACCTATAGGATCTGATATTTTATCCCTTCTTTCATTCCTCATATTGACAATTATGATTTTTTTCTCTTTTCTTCTTCACTAGCCTTTGAGGAGATTATCAATTTTCTTAATTTTTCAAAGGACAAACTTGCAGATATAGTGATTCTATCTGTTGTTTGTTTTCTATTTCACCTATTTCTGCTCTTCTTTCTTATTTTCATTTTTATTCTTACTTTTTTAAAAAACTTGCCCTTTTTTGCATCTTAAGTAGAAATTTTAATCATTGATTTTAATCTTTTTATCTTCTAATATAAAGCACTTAAAGCTATAGAATTTCCTCTTATTAATGTTTTAGCTGTATTTCATATATCTTGATATGTTGTGTGTTGCTTATCATTCACTTCAAACTTTGCCCAATTTTCTTTGTGATTTCATTCTTTGACCCAAGATTACTTAGCGATGTCTCATTTAATATGAAAATATTTGGTGGCTTTTAAAAATGTTTAAAAATGTTTAATATTTATTAGGTCAGCGATTATTCTTTGTAAAATTGCCATCATTTAAATTTATCAAAATTTTCTTTATGGCCCAAAATGTGGTCTATCACAATGAATGTTCCTTCTGCACTTGAAAAGGGTGTATCTTCTGCACTGTTGCATGGACTATTCCTTACATATCTGTTAGGTCAAGTAGTCTATTTTGTTCCAGTCTTCTGTGTTCTTTCCAATTTTTTGTCTACATGCTCGTCTATCATTGTAAGCAGTGTAAAGTTTTTACTATGATAACGATTGATCTGTTTCTCCCTTTAGTTTGTCAATTTTTATTTTATGTACTTTGAAACTCTGTTATTATACATATATATATTTAAGACTATTGTATAAAATGAATTGACCCTTTATCATTACAAAATGTTTCTGTGGGAGGGAGGGAAAATGGCGGCGGGTCTGGAGCACCCGTGTCGGGACACAGCGCGATCCTGAGT
>NW_007788564.1:0-2297 GCF_000696425.1 Galeopterus variegatus
ATTGGCCACTTTCTCAATCTCTTCCCTTTATCAAACGTTTCTTCTTGGTTGGATGATTGACATTGACCTTTACCAAAATTTTGGGGAGACGCTTGTGTCCATACCTTTCCAGCCACTTCTTCATTCTCTGTTCGCTGTGCTAGCAAAACTGTCTTAGAACAATCTGTAAATACCATCTCTACTACTTTTCTCCCATTTGTCTCTTGAACCTCATTCATAACTTAGTGCCACAATTCCACAGAAACTGACAGTGTTATGCATGTCGCCAATTCTCCATCTTTTTTTTTTAATCTCAGCTCCCAGTATCTGACCATGTGGACCTCATTCTTCTTGAAACACTTTATTTACTTGGTGGCATGCCACTGTATTCTTTGGTTTTTTCTCCATGCTAAACTGCTCTTCCTTCTTTTCACAATTTTTGGGTTTCTGTTCTATTGCCTAGAGCTGAGGAATTGACTGTACAATTTGCTCTAATGACTGCAGCTGAGTAATTAGCCCTGCAATTCACCTAGATTTCAGGACTGAAAGACTCAGAACCGTCATTGACATCTTTATTTTTCTTTTATCTCACAGCTCATCTATCAGCATATGTAGGTGGGCTATAGCTCAAAAAACCTTCTTCTACCACCTCCATACCATTGTCTCAGTTCAAGCCCAGGATATTTACCTGGATATCCAAAGCAGGCTCATGACATGTTTCCCTGCTTCTTCTCTTGCTCTATTTTCCCACAGTTTAGTCTCATGATAATACAGAATGGACAGTAAGAGATTTCAAAAGTGTATCAGATCATGCCACCTCTCTACTGAAATTCCAGGAAGTTATTTGCTCATTAGAATCCAATTCATCAAGGGTCCTCTCTTATGTCCTAGCCCTGGGTGGTTGCTTCAATTTACTAGCTTCTCTCATCTCTTTGACCCCTCCTCTTGACACACTATATTCCTTCCTGATTCTAGAACACACCAAATTGCTCCTGCCTCATAGATTTCCATCTTTCTGTTCACTTTTTGAATAAGGTCTTAAACTACCTTGCTCCTATCTGTTCTTGCAAGGCCCATGAGATAAGAATGGTTTTCTAATATTTAAATGGTTGAAAAATAAAAGAATAGTATTGCATGACATATAGAAATTATAAAAAATTCAAATTTCAGTGTCCATAAGTAAAATTTTATTTGATCATTTGTTCACAAATATTCTGTAGTTACTTTTGCAGTATAACAGTACAGTTAAGGAGTTGCAACAGAAACTTGCAAAGTTTAAATATCTACTATCTGGACATTTATAGAAAAAGTTTGCTGACTCCAGAGATTAGAATACTTCTCAAAGTATGGCCCTTGGTATCAGCATCACCTGGAAACTTGTTAAAAATGCACATCCTTGGACATTACCAAACACCTGCTAAATCAGAAACTCTGGGATAAGGCCCAACAATCTCCATTTTTACAAGACCTCCAGGGCATTCCCATATATGCTGACATTTGAGAATCACTGATCTACATTATTTGAGTGGTGAATTCTCCTACTCCTCAGGTAACGCATTTTCTTGATGAATTCTTTCTTGACCGCGATCTTTAAAATTGCATCCCTGTTTTGTTTATTAGTCTGCTTAATTTTCCTTTATATCAGGCGTCACTGTGTAACACTACATTTACTTATTTTATTTCTTTATTTTCTCCCTTCCCTCACTAGAATATAAGGCATGGGTTTTATCCGTCATGTTAACTACTGAATTCCTAGCACATAGAACAATGCCTGACAGATAGGAGATCTAAATATTTGTTAACAAATGAATGGCTGAATACATAATTAAATATTTTGTTTTGTTTTGTTTTGTTTTTTAATTAATGTTTCCTTGAATAACTACCTCCATCCCCCATTGTGACAATTTGCCTTTCTCTCCCTGGCAGGGGGATAAAAAGAAAATCAGCTTTCTGGTTTCTGACTTTGTAAATAAGTTATATATTTTTGTAGTCAAAAGTGACTGAGAATCACAGTCTGAGATTATCTGGTGAATTCCATTACTTTGTTACATGTTTGAAATGGTCATTATTTTTTAGAATGTTTATGCCATGCTTTAGCATTGCTTATAAGGAAATTGTTTGAATGTACATGTGAATATATTGTACATATACAAGTATGTATGTAAAGTGAGGTATTGTTTTAATTTCAAGATAATTCTAAATAAAACACATTATGCATTTCACCAAAATCCTTTGTTGGTCAGTGATTGACTTTAAATTATTATCTTTGTAAATCAATTTTCCAAATATGCTTTATTGCTTTAAGTCACCCTGCACAC
>NW_007788565.1:0-2297 GCF_000696425.1 Galeopterus variegatus
GGAGCGCCGCCGCACTCCCAAGCGGCGCACTGTAGCAGTGCGCCACCGGGCTGGCCCTTACTCTTTTTTTTTTAATGAATTTTTTGTTTGTTTGTTTCTTGAAAATCTGGAAGACAATCCCACCATGGAACCCACTCATACACCTGTTGTCTGCACCTCTTTGAACCAGCTGCAGAGAGATGAGGTAAGAGGAAGACGCTTCTGGACAGCTGGGCAGGCCCAGGTCAGGGCTGGCTTGTCAGTGCTTTTGGAGGTGGAGGGGAGACCATGCTCTGGTGGCTGTGCCCAGTGAATGTGGACGCGCTGATGGTTGAGGAATGTAGGAAGGGTGTTGCAGGTGGGGGGACAGCACAGACAATGAAGAGGTGGCTATAGACAGGTATGTGCAGAAAACACCAGGGGCTAGTGAGCTGGAGCATGGGAACTACACAGGGAGAGAGGGAAACAGGGACACCTGTCATCTGAGGGCAGATCATCGGAGCTGTGTGTGCCCAGACAAAGGGGCAGGTCTTCATTCAGGTGGCTGTGGAGCACATGAAGCCCTCAGAGCACGTTTATAAGCTGTGAGGCTGTGTCCACCCTCCCCCTGGAGCCCTGGGCTGTCAAAGGGGATTTCTTAAAAGTCAGGTCGAGACGCGGCCCCTCAGGAGGCCATGCTCCAAACAGAAAGAGCCCCACTGTTGTGGGTCAGTTCATCCTGTACTGGAGCGGTAAGACGCAGGAGGACCTGCCCCCTTAACCCGTCGTCGTGTTAAACATCAAGACAATTAAAATTTGACAAGGTGGAAGTTCCTTCCATTTCCTGATTTCGGCCTCCTTCTGCCCCTCCTCTACCCCAACTTCCCACTCCTGCACCTGTTCATCTGTGTTTGCCTCAGGTAACTGGGCTTGGCCACCCTGTCCATGCTCAGACCCAGCTCCCAAGGCCTTGCCAGTGTCTGTTTCCTCCAGGCCTGTGCCTCTCAGCTCAGAAGTTCCTCCAGTCAGTTTATTCCTCCATCAAGACCGGGAAACCTGCTGCCTTTGAAAGCCAAATATGCTTTTTCAAAAGATGACCTTTGGCAAGAAACGATTTGTTCCTTTTCCTATGGCCTTAGCAAGATATCAGGGAAGTGAGAAAAACAGTCGGCCACTGAGTAAACTTTGAGGAGAGCCAAGCAAGACACATCCGGCCATATTTTAAGCAGTCAGCGTGGCCATGCGGCTTTCCTCCCGGCAGAGCTGGCCAGGGCCCGCCCGTGGGCTGGATGCCTTTGAGGGCAGTAAGACGTGTCCTCTGACATGGTCTCCAGGCCACACATGGCCCACGTCACAACAGTCATGATTAATACTTATCACAAGAGCAAGGACAGCTTCCCCCATTTTGCTCTTCTGCTGAGTAAGGAAGTCCCAGACATGCAGAGATTGCTGGTGTGATTTCTCAAATAATGAACTGCAGGCCACTGTCAGCATTTTAACATGCTGATGAAAAAATAGCCTGCGTTTAAAAACAAGCCCTGCCTTCTCCTGTGGGGCCCACTGTGGCAGATCTCCTTCTGCTAACAAGGTTTCCTGCCATCACCACAGTCTTGTTTGCATCTGTTTCTCATCAGAAGCAGAATGTCAGCTCTTTTCCACAGGGGCCAGTTGGTCAGTTCCCCAGGAAAACAGCTGTCAGGGACACACGGCAATTTCTCCCCTAATTACGGTGTCCGTGCTAACAGCCCCACATAACTGGAGTGACCATCTAATATAGCACCGTCTGGAGATTTTCCACACTCACCTAAACCAGGGCACAGGAATTAGCATCTCTGACATTGCACGGCCATCCAGTCTCCTGTATACTGATTTGCAAAGTGAAAATGATCTTCAGTGCAAAACCTATCTCCCTCTGAAAACTCAAGGAAGATCAAAAGGCTGAGGTTTCCCTTAAATCCTACTGATGCAAAGTAGCTTCTAGGGCAGGTGAGCAAGAGGCCAGCATGGTGCACTGCACAGCACATAGTTAAGTCATGGTTCCACATGTCATCCCTACAAAGGTACAAAAGCCTTGCAGTACTGTCCCCATGTTAAGTCTCAGAGGTTTGCAAATGCTCGAACATGGTGGGGACCAGCATCTTTGATCAGAGGCCAACATAGGAGCCCCATATCTGCCTTGGGTCCTCCAGAAGCAAGCTCTGCTTAATGACTCTTGGTGTAAACTGACCCAGCTCTGCATTGGAAGACATTGTCAGTTACCCTTAGGAAAAGGACAGGGTCGGGCCGGCCCGGTGGCGCACTGCTACAGTGCACCGCTTGGGAGCGCGGCGGCACTCCCG
>NW_007788566.1:0-2296 GCF_000696425.1 Galeopterus variegatus
ACAGTGCCATGAGGTCTCGGAAAGGTCCCCACCAGCCCCTCCTCAACTGTTGCCATCAGAGCCTTATGTGTAATCCCCACCTGCTCTGCTCAGATGTTAAGAGGGGGGAGGGGATCACGAAATGACCTAAGAGCAAAGAGCACCCATTAGGAGTTAGACAGACCTGGACTAAAATCTCAGTGCTGCCACTTTCTAGCTGCGAGAAATTGGACAAGTTGCTTAAATTCTCTAATCCCTTATGCTGCCTCTGTGAATGGAGGCACCACCTCTACTTCCTAGGACTGTCGTGTGGGTGAAACACTTGGCACATGGCAGAGAGGAGGTATGTGCAGCTGCCTTTGGTCTGCACAGGGATGTATGGTCCCTAGAATGACTTATGCATGGGTCAGGAGCCCTCCATGCTCATGCCAGCCCATTAATCCATGTAGAGCTTGTGCACATAAGCTGCCTTTGGTCTGCACAGGGATGTATGGTCCCTAGAATGACTTATGCGTGGGTCAGGAGCCCTCCATGCTCATGCCAGCCCATTAATCCATGTAGAGCTTGTGCACATAATTTTTGCTTTCTGCCTCAGTTTCCTCCCTGCAACATGGGGATAAAAATAATTGTCCAGCTTATTTCCCAAAGTTATAAGTTTAAAAAGTTAATTAATGTACTGATAAAGTTCCTTGAAAAAATGAAAACTGTTTAATTCATTTTTTCTAAAGTTCCAAGACTAGAATTTTTCTGAATTAAGCAAGATTTATGACCCTTGATTGATTAAAGTAGATCATCTTGAAGCCATTAGAGCCACACTCAGAGATAAGGCTTAAGTGACTTTAATTCTCACTGTGGTGTACATGACTGATATCAGGTCCTCTATTGAAAGAAGAGTTTGATAGAGCTGAGGAGCGAGTGAGTACAGTGACGTCTGTGGCTCAAAATCTGCTCCACAGAGGGGCACCTGGAGCACCAGAGACATACTTTGTCCATAGCATTTGGCCTGGTCTGGACACACAATTGTTTTAATTCTTATGTTGTCCTCTCCCAGGACCAGCTGCCTCAGTTACTTATAAATGGAGAGACAAGAATTGGTTATTATAATATATCTGGTTTCAAAAACAAGTGTTCTTGCTACAGTATTCCAGCAACAAGCAGCCTGGTGTCCCCAGTCTACCCAAATCCAGGACAAGTGTGCCTGCCAGTCTCCAGCCATCCATCTCTCCAGGCTTATCTACAAGTTGTCATGGAAGTTAAAGAGCTGTTGGTGGCCTTAGCAGGCTGTGGGGTCCCATGATCTCAATCCTCTCTCTGACCCATCAAAGCTCCCTGGCTCACGAGTCCCACAACAATTCCTGTCTCTTGTCATCAGGTCCAGGTGATAAGCTCAAAAGATTCCCCAAGATGAGCCAAGAATATCTTTGTCTGGCTTGGCAGGTGGCTTCTCTGCCCTGCAGTGGCCAGAATGTAAGAGTGAAAAACTATTTTTATTTCCTTCTGGAAATGACTACAATAGCCAGGGCTAGGCACAAATCCATTTACTGCCCTGGAGGGAGATTTGCCTCCCTTCAGAGGACAGAGGGAGACTTGGACACGCTTGTTTGGGAAACCAGAGTGTCTCCCAGCTGCCTCGTTCTACCCCTGGGCCACAAAATGAAACCAGAAGAGCCTGATTGGATGAGAATGGGTCTCACTGAGTCTCTTCACTTCTGCCCAGGAGACCTCACCTCAGATGTTCCAGAAACCCCCACATCCCTGCCACCACGGCTGTTATTGACACTCTTCCCCACTGGTCCTCATGGAAGGGAGAGGGTCTATGAGAGGAGCTCAACTCCTTGTCCTCCAGTTCCACCTACCCAGGGTCTGGGGAGGAGACAGCAAAAGGGAGATTGCTACTGTCATGCTGGCCCCAGGGAAATGCTTCAAATCCCATGTGAAACACTCTTCCTCAACTCCCCTCTTCAGAGGCGAAACAGACTGAACCCTCCAAGGACTTTTTATTAAACTCTGCAGGTAGAGTGAGGGAGGAAGAAGAGGAACAGAATTACTATTTATTCAACAATTGCTATTTATTCAACAAATATTTAACGAATCACTAATATGTGCCAGGCACTTTGCTGGCAATGGGACAACAGGCGTGAAAGAGCTAACCCCTGACTCTAGGGGGTCTGATGAACCCAGATACTGAATTCACGGCCCATGGTTCCTAGGGAGCAGCGCCCACCCACCCCTTCCTTGTAACCCCAGTCATTTTACAATTAAAAAAAAAAACTACAAGCCTAACGTAATTTGCTCTCCCATGTGAGCTCGGAGGACC
>NW_007788567.1:0-2296 GCF_000696425.1 Galeopterus variegatus
GCTCTCAGGATCGCGCTGTTTCCTGACGCGGGCGCTCCAGACCCGCCGCCATTTTAGACTGTCTCATAACTTTATGAAGTTTGGGTATAAGGGTTAAAGGGCAGACAGTATAGTCGGCACTCTTTTATTTCTCTTTGTATTTATGAATTACCCATTAATTTGAGCTTTTTCCACCCCATCTTTTAATATCTAGACCAATGGGTTTTCCTACCAAGAACTTCCTATTTCTCTTTTTTAGATTTCCACCTATCTATTTTCTTTTGGTTATTTTAGGAGCTGAAATTCCCAGAAGTCTTCCTAAGTCATCTTTTCCAAAATTGTATATAGGAAAGACTGCTAGTTATCCACCCCTCTGTTTGTTTTTATTTTTTCTTTATTAACAAAACTTGGTTTGCATGGGGGGTGAAGGGTGTCAATGTGCTCAGCTGAAGTATATTGTTCATTCGTCACTACTGACAAAGATGGTGGTGTAACACAGTTCTTGTCAATAAGGCTTAACTGAAAGTGTTGAGAGGAATTTCTAGCAAAGCTCCTAAAAGGGGGGTAGCCTTTAGGAATGTGTTATTTTGCCTTTCTTTCTTCTGCTTCTTCCTGCCTGCATCAAAGAGGAGATGCTGGACATATTAGACATCCTGTGAGGTGACCATGAGAGAAAAGCCAAGAGAACAGCTTGGGTCACATCTGAAAAAACTGGGTTAACAGGGCAGATAGGTGCTATGTGTGTACTCAGAAAGTCACCCTGTAATTTTTGCATACTACCATTACCCTCACCTTCTTAAGGTTGGGGGGGTGAAGCCTTTTCATAACAGATTCATACTATCTGTACATCTCCAACATCGGGGGGGGGAGGTTTTGTTTTGGTTTTTTTTTTTTTTTTTTTTGCACCTAAATCCATTAAAAATAATTATTTGTGCCTCTTTCCCCCAAGTTCAGAACTTGATACTTCTTAATAAGGGAAGGTTCAAGTTCCTCCAGAGGAGTAGTGGCATGCAATTTGAAAGCAGTTCAACAGACAGCAGGATGGTCAGTTTTGACAATTAGAAATATGAATGTATCATGACATGGTTTTACAATGCATTATATGTTTTAAATGTACAGATTTATATCTAAAGCTTTGTGGGAGTGCATTACGTGCTTTTTAGTTTTCTATTTTCAGCCAATTATTACTGTTTTGTACTATTTGTAATAGTGGAACATTGGAACAGATTTAAGATCTCCAAATATAAAGGGTTATTGTGACAACTTACAAAGTTGCAAAAAAAAGTCATATATTAGATGAGTTATGGTTACAAAATACAATGTCTCTGTTTATATATCTTTTGTGGAAGACTATTATATAAAGCTGTTAATATTTTTTTCTACATATATGAGATAATAGTTTTCTTATTATTCTATTGCTTTTATTTAATTTTTCTGTAACGAGCTTACTTTTTTAAGAAGAAATTTTTTAAAAGGCAAAAAAATTTCTCTTAATGGACATTTGATAAGAGAAGCAGAAGAATGTTGCTGAGAAGTGGGTAGCATCAAGTCAGGAACAGGGGGAATAAAGGAGCTCCTGCTTTTATGCAAGCCACCCACAGGGTCAGACTAGTTAGACTGCTGCTGGCTCAGAAACTGCCCCTGCACTGCTTGTGGGGTCCTGAATGGCAGCTGTCATTAGGGGGATACTCATTCTTATCTGCTTTTACTTCCTCGTGTTACCTTACTCTATCCCATGCTAATAAAGTCTCTCTGATCCTTAAAAACTATGCCTTCCTTTATTCAATAAACATTAGAATCTGTGTTATATGCCAAACCCCTAGGGAATGCTGAGGATACACTATTGAGCCAAACAGACCTTCATGAAATTTCAGTCCATAGTGGAGAGAGACAGATGCTAATTAGATCATACAGATGTATATAATGGGACAGAACAGAATAAGAACCATGAAGGAAAATAGGCTACTAGGAGGTAGAGTTGCTGGGCAAGTGGGGAGACCCACGTTACATCATGCACTCAGTATGTATTCAGAACTCAATTTAAGCAGAAAACTGCAGAGTGGCAAGAGTCAGGTAAGTGAAGCATGTGGTGGGGGAATCAAGTATTTTAGGTGGAGGAAACAGCATGCTCATTACCTGAGCAGCAATGAGTCTTATAGACATAAGGAAGTGAAGGAATGCTGGCTAGAGCATAGAAACAAAGAGAATGACTCTAGGTGATTTTGCAGAGGTAAACAGGGGCCAAATCACGTAGGGCTTTGTGAATCATGATAGGATTGTGTGTTTTTCCCCTAAGCAATCAGAATCCATTAAAAAG
>NW_007788568.1:0-2296 GCF_000696425.1 Galeopterus variegatus
CGGGCCCCGCCCCTCCCAAGCTCAGCTCCCGGCCCCTCCAGCCGCTCCCCTTCGCCTGGTGACGATTGGTGTCCCACCTGCACTGTGTGCGGTAGGCCCGGGGTGCGGGCGCCAGCGTGAGCTGGCACAGCCGCGCAGCTGGCTGTGGTGTTCGCACTGGTACAAGAGAAGCGGCAGGAAGTGCGAGATGAAGGCGAGGAGAAAAACCTGCAGGGCGGGCGGGCCTTCAGGGCCCGATCCCCTAACTCACCCCCACTCGGGTCCAAATCCACTCCTGCCGCCGAATAAGCCTGCGGCCCGGGATCCTAGCCCTCTGTCCCGTGTTTTCCAACCTCTGATCCTGATTTCTGAACCCGGCCCCCTATTTTCCTATTCCTGGGCCCTCTTCCCCAGTCTCTGACCTCCATCTCCACCTCTGACCCTGTATTTCCCTCCTCTACCGTGCGCTCACATTCACGATGATGGAAAAGTGGGCCATGGCCTCAAGGAGGAGCAGCCAGATCCCAATGCCATGTGCCCCCTTAGCCACTGGCCGCAGGTACGGGCACAGGAACTTGTGGGCGTCCAGTTGGATCTCCATCCAGTTGCTGAGTGGAGTGAAAAAGGGCACCAGCAGGAAGGCCACCACACAGATAGTGATGAACTCAAACTGCAGCACTGGGAGGTAGGGGTGTCAGGACCGGGCCACCTCCCCTGCTGCCCAGGCCTCCTCAGCCAGCTCCTGCCCTCTCGTGGCACACTCCCATACAGCTGGGCCACTGCCCACCTATCTCTCGGTATTCCTCAAACAGGCCCTCCCACTGGATGAGTTCATAGTGCTCCTCTCAGCGCTGCAGCTCCTGCGCAACCCGGATGGCCCGCAGCCCTGCCAGGGGCTGCTTCTGCCATCAGGCCTTCAGCTTCCCGGTGTAGAGGGCAGAGAAACCAGAAAACAGTCATAACAATAGCCTTGTGCCAGGAGCTGCCATTTCTATTTCCCCAACACCTCTTAGAGGTAGGCACCATGATTATTCCTACTTTACAGATGAGGAAGACCTAGAGACCTAGAGACCTTGTCCGAGGCTCCCCAAATTGTAGGTGGTGGAGCCTGGGCTCACATCCAGTCTGTTGGACTTCAGAGTCCAGTACTCTTATCTCTGTGCTTCCTACATGGTCATTCTTGGTCTCTGGAACCCACTCCCCTCCCAAAAATAGTAATAGAAAGCCCTGTATTTACAAAGCTCTTTCCTGTTCAGCATCTCATAATGCTCTCAACTCTCTTGGAGAGGTATTGTTGTCCCATTGCACAGGTGAGGAAACTGAGGCTCAGAGAGATGCAAAGCCACCCAGCTCACAGGAGGCAGCACTAGGACTTGTGCCACTGTCTCCTGACTCCCAGCCAAGGGTTTTTTCTGCTTTGCTCTCATAGAAGCTCTCCCCACGGCCTGCCTAGGTCCAGCCCTATGCTCACTAGGACTTGTGCCACTGTCTCCTGACTCCCAGCCAAGGGCTTTTTCTGCTTTGCTCTCATAGAAGCTCTCCCCACGGCCTGCCTAGGTCCAGCCCTATGCTCCCTGTACCCTTCACAAATGGCACAATGAATCACTCCACATTGCTTATAAATGTGTTTGCCCACCATGATAATGAAGAGTGAACAAGCGAGTTTGATGAGGCAGCCGCCAGGGCTGCCCTGTTGTTGACAGACACAGGACACTTTACTCGGGGCTTAGGGTCTGCATATGGCTGATCCGACCTCTCCACCAGTGCACCTCCCTGCTGGCCACCTACTCCTCCCACCCACCTTGAAGACCTAGAGACAGATCCTGCCCCTACCAGATCTGAGGATGTGATGACCCCTGCCCTTCCCAAAGAGCCAGCTACCCAGGGGTACTCATGTCCTCATCCCACATGCTGAGCAATATGCCATACTGTCCAGTGTATCCCACAAACCTGAAGGCTCACTGCATCTGTTGGCAATGTGCCCTCTCTCTCTGGAGCCAGGCTGCAGCTAAACTCCATGCTGAGGCTGACTCCCTCTCCCCACTCTGCTCCTGCCTGATCCTCCAGCCTCCCACCCACTGAGAGCTAACCCCGCTGACAGGCTGACAGCCTTGCCCACCCCTGCCCCCAAGTCCCAGGGACCATGTTCCTGTGAGCCTATTGGGACTATGGCCTATATCTACTGCCCAGCTGATGATTGGCCAATGGGGCATTTGTGGCCCAGGAAGATGAAGTCATGGTGCTGGGGCTGTTTTGGTGACTCTCCCTCCCATCCCACCAAATGACAGTGGCAATTATATAATAAAATCACCTCCTG
>NW_007788569.1:0-2296 GCF_000696425.1 Galeopterus variegatus
GCTGTGCTAAGCTTGATTTACACCAGCTGCATGTCTCATCTTCTCCTAATAACAGGATATTCGCAAGGATTGCTCAGCCTGCAAGGTTTTTAAAAGACAGTTCCAAGCTAAGGAACTCCATCAGTGCTCTTTTGGCAGGCACCAAATCCAGCAGGCCTGCTGGCTTTTCATGTCCTGAAGAGATGTATTTAATTTTTTCTTTTGGAATAATTACAAGCATACACAAAAGTAGAATAGTACACTGGAGTCCCCATCTACCCGTTGTGCAGCTTCAACAGTTTTCACATTTGCCAAGTGAAGGGTCTCTAAAAGCAGGAAAAAAGTCGGGAAGGCCCACTTGCCAGCTTTTCCCTTGGAGCTGACCAAACAGAGGTCCTGGGGCAGAGGCCTCAGACCCGGCTCCTGCAGCATTGAACCTGAATTTGGGCAGCTTGATGGTGGCACCAGTGCAGATGAAGAGTTAATATCTATGATACCCAAATGTTACTTGCCAATTGATGAAATTAGATAAATGAAAAGAAAGCACTTAAATTTCCTCTCAGTGCATTTTAACATGTCATACACTCAGGTTTAATTTATCTGTTAATCCATTTTCTCTCTTGCCCTTCCGCCCATTTCTCTCTGGAGTATCTGTGAGGTAGATGTAAACAGTTAAGGCCCTGAAGATTCCACAGTTGGGTACTGGGATTACCACAACTCCCAGGTGATGCTGGCTTCTTTAGAAATAGGAGGGGATGGAAAAATTATGCTTTAGGTGTTAAAATGTTTTTGGAACATTGAGTAAAACGTGCTTTCTCTAAGTTGTTTTTATCAGACCTTTTAGTCTATTCATTCTCTTGTTCAGAACATTTTGTAATATGTGAAACATTTTATAATTAAAACTCTGAAGTGCTGATTAAGTTTGACTTGTGGTTGTGTAACATTCAAATTGATAAATGGCATTTTATTTTGCAGGATTCTTGCCAGCTCCCAGTGGCTTTGGTTATGGAAGTGAAGTGGACTAAATACGGATCCTTACTGAACCCACAGGCCAAAATAGTAAATGTAACTGCAAATCTAATTTCATCCTCATTTCAAGAGGTAGGCGTAACTTTAGTTTAAAGGTATGGGTTAAGACAGAAGTTCAGGCAAAACAAGTGTGATAGGTGAAATTTATTGCTTTGTGAAAAAGATAATTTAAACAATCTGAATTCTTAAAACAATTTAGCAGTCATTCTTTATCTTTTATTTAAAGAAAAACTCCACTGACAGTGGTTTTATTCACATTAACATTCTTTAGATTTGATCTTTAAAATTCTCATGAAAATTGAGTTATGATTGATACTGATGTGTTAATCACAACAACTGGGTAAAATTGTTTCTCTCGTCCAAGTTAATGGCCGATTAGCCCTCCATGCACCTATCAGATTCATGAACTGACAGTGGTTGAGTGAGGAAGAGAATGAAAGCTGTCCCATCTTTGTTATCCTGGTAACACACTGGAGGGTGGGGCTTGCATCTGTCTTTTTATTACAGATCAACACAGGAAGCGAAAGGACGATTCTTATTTCCACTGCAGTTACTTTTGTGGATGTGTCTGCACCTGCAGAGGCTGGCTTCAGAGCCCCGCCAACCATCAATGCCAGACTGCCCTTTAATTTCTTCTTCCCATTTGTTTGATGTAAGTTGTTGCTTAAGGAAACCACGTCCCACCCCTCGGGTCTTCACCTTTAGAGCAGTGTGTATGTGGGGCCAGAAGTCTCCTGGACACACCCCATTTTATTATACTTCTCCTAACCTTTCAGGCTACCCCAAATCAACACTGCTGCTCTCCATTCACTTTCCTGCTGACTTTTGTCCTTTTGGAAATCTTATTCTGCTCAGTTTGCATTTAGAGTGGAGAAGTATCTGGTCTTGGTCATTTCCAATACTCAACACATAGGTCACATATGGAAACCAAATTGACTTTGGGGAGGTGGTAAAGAGAAAAGACCTTTAAGCAGTGTAGGTATGGAGGATCTGTCAATTTTATTCATTCCCTGTTTTAATGTGAGTGATTTTAAAAATATTCACTATTCTTAGTTCAGATTTCTTTTCCTCTTCAGGTCCCTTTGAAATGAGTACAAAAATAGCAAAGTACAAGTGAGTACAAAGCCTTCTGAGGGGCTTGTCCCCCCAAATATCATGTTAATTACAGGAGTCTTGTCTCTAATTGCCATTTCTGTGCTAGGCACTGTCACTAGCCAGGTCTCCAATGGGTGGGTTGCTGTGAGATGCCACAGAGGAAAGAATACAGTAGGAGGGCCCAAGGGAAGAA
>NW_007788570.1:0-946 GCF_000696425.1 Galeopterus variegatus
ATGTTGGCCCAGATAATCAGACCATCTCCTGGACGCTTTTCTGGGCCCTCTGCCTCCAAAACTCCCCCTGGGGCATGCTTCAAATGCGGAAAGGAAGGTCACTGGTCACGATCCTGCCCCTCGCCCAGACCAGCCACCACTCCATGCCCCAAGTGTCAAGGGGACATTGGGGCTCTGATTGCCAATTCACCCTAAGGGGAGATTGGCCAACCAAACCCCAGCCATCCCGGGCATCTCAGACACCTTTGGTGGGACTGGCCGAGGAAGATTGAAGGGGCCCTGGGTCCTTCCCGACAATTAACATCACAAAACGTGAACCCAGGGTAACTATTATTGTAGATGGTTGTTCTATTTCCTTCCTCTTCGACACAGGGGCAACATTTTCGGTCTTAAAGGAATTTAAAGGACCAACTACACCCAGTAGTTCTCCTATAGTCGGGGTAGGAGGAAAACAAATTTTTCCCCATAAAACAACTCCATTAACCTGTCACATTGAGGGCGTCCCGTCCTCTTTCTCTCATTGCTTCTTAGTCATGCCCCAATGTCCCGTCCCTCTATTGGGAAGAGATATTCTCACCCAATTACATGTTTCCATCTCTGTATCCCCCTCCTCCTCCTCTGTAGCCTCATTCCTTTTAGCCCTCATTTCCGAGGATGACAAAGACACACCTTACCCCTCCTTAATTCATCCCGTCAACAACATCTTTTGGGATATCACCAACCCTTCTTTTCCCATAACAATACAGCTAAAAGATCCCTCCAAATATATAAGTCAGTCTCAGTACCCCCTCAACACTACAGCGCTTCACGGACTCCAACCCATTATCGAGGACCTTCTCAGGAAGGGATACCTCCGCCCCACTCAACCGCCTTTCAATACTCCCATACTGGCGGTAAAAAAAAACAAATGGCTACTATCGCTTGGTCCAGGACCTCCATTTAATCA
>NW_007788570.1:1901-2296 GCF_000696425.1 Galeopterus variegatus
TCCCTACACCCTCTTGTCCCGGGTTCCAGCCTCTACCGCCTACTTCTCAGTTTTAGACTTAAAAGATGCCTTCTTCTCCATTCCCTTAGACCCTTCCTCACAGGATCTGTTTGCCTTCAAATGGACTGACCCCAACACTTGCCATTCAGAGCAGCTTACTTGGACTGTTTTACCCCAGGGATTCTGGGACAGCCCCCACCTCTTTGGCCAAGTGCTATCCCAAGACCTCAAACATTTTCTCTCCTCCCATCCACAGTTGACTCTCCTACAATATGTAGATGACCTTTTGCTCTGTAGTCCCTCTTGGGCACAATCACAGGCCAACACTGTATCTCTTCTTAATTTCCTGGCAGACAAAGGATATCGCATTTCGCCTTCTAAAGCTCAAATATCCC
>NW_007788571.1:0-2296 GCF_000696425.1 Galeopterus variegatus
GCAAAAGTATTTCTAGACTGAAGAATGTATGAAATTCTACCTAACCAAGAAGAAAGGGAAATACGTGTCAGATCAAAGAAACAGCAAGTGAAGAGAGGTCTGAAGAAGAATACAGGCAAAAAAGGAAAAGGAATTTCATATTCTCATATTGGGTACCAATTGGGCCAGTTGCCAAAGAAGAGGCAAACAATAAGTAAAGGTGAGGTTATAAAAATTAAAATTGTCATATTCTCTATCCAATACAAATTGAGATTTTAGTTATCAGACGAAGACGAAACTGGTGTCTAGAAAAGTTGCTGAACTCAAATACAAGCAACAGAAACTTTATATAGAAAAAAAGCATATTATCAAGTATATTCCACAATGCATGAATCATATGCACTTGGTATCTCAAATATCTTTAAATAGGGAGATGGGGTGGGGGGGAGATAGAGAGAGGGAGAGAGAATATCTGTTCTCTACATCAAATGGGAACCTCTAAGTTAAGTACTACTTCCACTAAATGTGTGTGTGGGGGGGTAATTTAATTGTTTCCTCTTGAAATAATTAAAATTTGTTACAGTCTCATCATTTACTTTGTTTAGAAATGTCATTACTGTTGACAAGAGGTGAAAAATGAAAACGAATTCACTTCTGTCTGATTGAGGAAGCTCTGTAGACAGAAGCATGAGTACATATTCATTTGAACAATTAACGTCTCAACAAAAGAACATTGTGCCAATACATTTTATTGTGAATACAAAACTTCTACTCTATGTCAATGCTCTGAAAAATGTGGAAATCCAAAGAGATATGTCGAAGTCATAAGGTGGCTTCATCCACTTTAAAGATTAGTAGAGCCCAACTAAAACCAGCCAAACAAACTCAGCTCAAAGACAGAGTCAAATATATTGAAGATATGAGGTCTCTTAGTGAAGGAGAATAACAAAAACAAAAAACAAAAAACACTCCCAGGTGTGTGAAGCATCATGACGAGAGGACAGGAACATTCTCCTAACCAGCATCATTACCGTAATAACTTCGTATAGCATACATTATACGAAGTTATACGATTACTGAAGGTTAGGACTTCAACAAATGAATTGGAGGAAGAGGATACACAATGCAGCATGTAATGGATATGTTTACATTCAGATTAAGAGCAGAATACCCAAAAAGAGATCATCTTAAATCATTATAATTATAACAGTATGTGTAAGAAGTCAAATGAAGAGATTTAGAGATGGGGTGCATGAGGGGTCTTCATAGAAAGATTTGTATTATCTTTCGATTTCATTTTTCATGCACTTTTTGAAGTACCCTCTTATCTGCATGGAGATAACAAAAATTACAAAAGTGAAAAACCCACAGAAAGAAAAATCTGTAGAGAAAAAAGCAGCAAGCCAAGAAAAATGTAAAAATGTATTCTTAATTTCTCTTACTTTAAGTACCTATAACAGCATTAATGTAAATCATAAAGTGTTGGAGTTGGAGAAAATCTTAGAGACCCTCTTTATTCTGCTAAGGAAAATACAGACATAAAGGTTAAGTTTCTCCTCCAAAGATAGCCCTGCTGAATGATTGCAGACACTGATTCCCACTACAGTATTTTTTTCACCACCACATATTGCCTGAAATAATTAAATAACCAACTTTTTAGTTATCAGATATTTGAAAGAAGCATGAAGTATTTTTAACAACTTTAAATATTGTATAGGCTTGGTATAGGTAAGTTCTATGTAGATGGTTATAGATGAACTCTGAGTTTATAGTCTAGACCTGTGCTATCCAATATGGTAGCCACTAGCTACACGTACCTATTTAAATTTAAATAATTAAAATTTAATACAATTAAAAATTCAGGGGCTGACCCCGTGGCTCACTCGGGAGAGTGCGGTGCTGGGAGCACAGTGGCGCTCCTGCCGCGGGTTCGGATCCTATATAGGGATGTCCGGTGCGCTCACTGGCTGAGCGCGGTGCAGACGACGCCAAGCCAAGGGTTGCGATCCCCTTACCGGTCTCAGCAACAATTGCCTCATGTGAGAAATGAACATTCCCAGGTCTCTACCTACCCAAGAAGAAGCACAAAGAAGGAAGGAATCACTGCAGGAAAAGAGTTCTAGGGATCTGCTTTCCCCCTATTTAAGAATTCTTCTGGTTCTCTCAACCTCCATCCAGACCACCTAGTGTACAGCCTAACATATAGTAGGCACGTGTTTGCTGAATTCTTCTATAAATGTTACAATTTTATAATCGATTTATATATTATATTATTATATATAAGTATATTTATTCTATTTAGAGAAACAGAAAAGGC
>NW_007788571.1:7254-7773 GCF_000696425.1 Galeopterus variegatus
AAGCATCCATTTATTGTGTTCCAGACAGTTAAACAATTAATAAGCAAATAATGTAAACATCCTTTTGAAAAATTATAAAACTACTAAAAGAAATTAAACATAGTCTGAATGAGTGGAAGATATAATCCGGAACTTGAAAAATGTGTTCTCAAATTTACCTGAAAGAGTAAAAGACCATAGTTAGACCAAGGTAGGCAAACATAACCAACCAGATATTAAGTCTTTTTCTAACGCTTTTATATAATGTATACAGAAATATGCAATAATGGATAAATTGATTAATGCCCCAGGTAACACAGATCAGTGAAAAAAGAGAAAATTCACAAATTATAGAGCAAACATATATACTTTAAGTTTTCATCAGTAAAATCATATCATAGTCATTAATATCACTTGATTTAAAGGCAATCTACTCTGAATTCCTTTATAGATAGAAGGTTCCTTTTGTATGTATTCCGTTATGCATTTCCCTTTTTTAGCTTATTTTTTTACCTAATAATTGCTATAGAAAAATCACTG
>NW_007788572.1:0-2296 GCF_000696425.1 Galeopterus variegatus
GATAATAGTTTAAGTTCTCAGAAAGGAAGAGAAGGGTTCCTAACAACACAGCAGTAGATCTCTCTATACGGACAGAAACACAGCCATAACAGGTTCCTTGTCGTGAAAACTGTCCGGCACATATTTTGAAACTGTAATACTTGCCACTGATTTTGAAATAGTGTCTTTTTCAGTGCTATAATAACCTTGTGTGTACCTGAACTGCTTAGTGTAAATTTGTTATACAAAACATCCTTGGGTGTGTGGTACTTTGGGGAAGGAAGGCATAAAGCTGTCTGTGCATCAAGCAATGCTGAGCAAAGTTCAGACAGCAGCCAGAGGAGCAGAAACTAAAAGCACAGAATAAGAATGGAATCATTATCAAGAATTTGGAGCTAAAGGTAACAGCAGACTATCCCCTACATATTGGAGAATCCTAGGAAATATTTGGAAATATTTGTTCAACTTTTGGTAGTATATGAGCTACAGAGCTTCATTTTATTTTAATATGTGATGAATAACTCCAGAAGGCTGGAGAACTTGCAGACATTGTGGCAGATTTCACATCAAACTATCATTATGTCTATGAAGTGGAAATCGTGGCATAGGGGTGGAGATGAAGGACAAGAGTATTTTTTTTTCTAAATTTATGTGCTTTTTGTGTGCTTTGACTTTTTACCACAAGCTTTATTGGTTTTGAATTTTCCATCTCCTCTATAAAGTGTTCCCTGATTCTTCCATCACAGGAAGAATAAGTCACAAAGCCAAGGATCGTGCCTACCATAGCACTTGATGCATATTAAGTCCCTTAGTATATATTTGTTGAATGCTCAGTTAGTTTAACATCATTATTTCACAGAGGCGATAGATAAGGAACAAGAAATTAAATGGCTTATCCAAGGCAGAGTTTCCCTGAGGTCCCTGGACCAGCAGCCAGTTCTCCTGAGAACTTGTCAGAAATGCAGTCTTGCCCCCACCGCCTCAGACCTAGAGATTCAGAAACCCTGGTGGGCCCCAGAGATCTGTATTTTGACAAACTCTCCTGATGATTCCAATGCCCACTCAAGTCTGAGAACCACTGCTAAGGTAGCGAGGCTGCTATGGAATAAGCAAAAATTGACCTTTGAAATGAGAGCTTATATTGAGCTATAATGCATTATATGCAAAAAGGGATTTAGTGCCTAGAATCAACCTTTCCAAGTTGCTTTCACTATGGAACAAAACAAATTTATTTTTATATTTGTGTTACCTCTCTGCATACATAAACTCTTCTTCATCATAATACTAAAACATGACATGAAATGATCAACCCAGAAATACACAGGTTATTCATTGACAAATGAGGCATCTCATTTCTGTAAGCAAATCACTTTAAATTATACATTTATGATCATGTTAAATCCAGTTACATTTAATTATATTAGCATAAAAGTGAAACTAAAGTTGCAGGAATAATTCCATGGAAACCATCATTTTATTTTCTATGTTTTAAGTATTTTTGGCTGCAGTCGGGAATTTGGAACATTGGGAGAGAGGCCTTTTCTATAATGATGATGCCTACTGCAGAGAGAATATTAAGCCATAGTTTTGGTGAGGTCTTATTGAACATAGTTGCTTCAGTGTTTACAAACTGAAATGCTTGTCTGTATGATTTCAACATCTGTTCTTATGCTCAAGGGAAAATCACTCTGTTAAGATAAACTAAGTAGAGCCACATCAGTGGGAAAAAAAAGTCATAGGTGACACTAGTATGTGAGAAAAGAGGATGTGAAATCATATTAGTAGTTGTTATGGCCACAAACAGTTCTAACAAGAACATTGAGGTCCCTACCAGCTACCTCCCTGAAAAAAGGGAAAAATATCCATTGAATTTTGACTTTAGAAGACACACAGTACGTAACTAGTTCTCAGTCATCCTACCCCATTTTTTACTCCTTGACCCATATTTTTTTGTTGTTGTTTAGGAAGGTTTTTACTTTTTATTTTCTGTTTTTTACTTTTTTAAATTGAAACATAATTGATTGTACATATCTGTGGGGTACAGGTTTAATTAATGAGGAAGCCAGTAAGATGGTGCAACTAGTTCAAAGATGTCAAGGTGCCACACATTATGGGCTGATCTAGCCTGTTGAAATTAATTTGTAAATAAATACAAAACTAGCTTCTTCCACAGCAGGGGTGGAGGGGAGAGGAAGGGAAACCTAAAAACATTCTAAAAGAGTATATCTTAGCCATTCTGTTTTTTAAAATTTTTTAAATTTTGTAGATTACTTTGGGTAGTATAGTCATTTTCACTATATTGATTCTTCCAATCCAG
>NW_007788573.1:0-2296 GCF_000696425.1 Galeopterus variegatus
CCATACATCAATATGAAATGACTGAGGCTATAAAGTTTCTCTCTTTCCATGCCTGGGACATGGTTGATGCTGAATTGCATGAAATGATTCAAATTAAACAGTACCAAACATGTCTCAAATACTTATAATAAACATTGTGCATGCTATTTCCATAATCTTCCCAAGAATTCTGTGAGGCATCAACTTCCCATTTGGGGGATGAGGAAAATGAAGCATGAAAAAATATGTAACATGCATAAAGTTATCCAATTAATAATAGAGAGAAATAGGCAGTAAATCTGGGCACACATGAATCCAAAGGGCACAGGGATAGGTTATTCAGAAAATGCATTTCAATAATTTACTCAAATCATATTGTTATCAATTTTAAAGAACAGATGGCAGCTAAAATGTACTGCATAAGATGTCAGAAGTTTGTTGCACACAGCCATCAATTCTGCAATCATATACTGAAGGCATAGTACAAGAATGTACCATGGCCCTCTACTAGATTGTATAGTGGTTAAATACAGGCAATCAGGTAATCATAATGGTAATATTAGTGAGGTATGAAATCTGCTAAAACAGAATAACAAGTAAATTTCTATGGAAACCGGGAGAAGGTACCAAATACATTTTTTCTGGAGGAATATAGTGAAGCATCCCAGAAGAAGTGATAGTATGAAATCTGCTAAAACAGAATAACAAGTAAATTTCTATGGAAACCGAGAGAAGGTACCAAATACATTTTTTCTGGAGGAATATAGTGAAGCATCCCAGAAGAAGTGATATTTAAATCAGATCTTAAAAGATATGAGGACTGGCCAGTTAGCTCAGTTAGAACCTAGTGCTGATAACACCAAGGTCCAGGATTTAATCCCTGTAGCAGCCAGCTGCCAAAAACAAATAAACAAACAAATAAAAGATGTGAAGCATTTAATAAAAAAAATGTTTTTGAAAGGCAAAACTATAGTTTTTTCTAAAGATTAGGTAAAATTATGTGCAGAGATTTAGAAGTAATTTGGTCAGAATGTTACATTGAGTGGTAATGGCAGCATGAGGTGATATGGCATTCTTCTCAAAGTAAAACTCACATAAAACTGGATAATATTGTTAAAATAAAGCATCTTTTTTATGGTACTGGAAAATTAACAAGGGCAGGCAACAACTTGATAAGTATTTGCTCTGCTATTGTATTAGATAAGAAACTGAGTTTGTGACCTTTCCTGAGGGCACTCCCATTCTTTACAAGTTAAACAGCAAAAACCTACAGCTTTACTGGCTGGTGGTGGTGGATTTAGTGCAGGAAAGACAACAGCTAGAAATTTAAAGGAACAATTTTGGAAGCAAAATGTGCTGAGTTAAGAAACTCTCCACACATTTCTGTTGGACTGCTAAAATACATATGCCACCTGACGATCCTCGAGAACCTGACAAAAATCGAAAGACTGACTGAGGATATTTTTCAAATTTTCACAATTTTGCATGTTTTCCTCAACCCAAACACAGGCCAAGCAGTAAAGAGGAAGCATTATTGGCTTAAAATGTCTGAATATAACCTCCACCCAGAACATTGGCTGAGTCTTATTCTATACAAGAACAGAGAATCTTCTCAGGGATCCATACTAAAATATATACACCATGGAATTCAAACAAGTTAATTGTCTCTAAAACAAAAATTAAACAATCTTCTGAAAAACAAAATGAAATACATAGTTGGTACAACATATTATCTACAATGCCTAGATTAAGTCCAAAAATTAATAGACAGTTAAAGAAACAAAAAGTTGTGAGCTATGCTTAAGAGTAAAAATGAAACAAAACAAAAAGAATAAATAAAAACTGATTTCAAATTAGATTTAGCAGAAAAAGATGTTGAATTAGCCTTCATTAATACTTTGAAGACCTAAAGGTAAATATACAAGTAACAATTGAATGAGTAAGGAATCTCAACAGAAACCATATAGACAGAATACACAATAGCTGAAATAAAAAATTTGCTAAATAACTCAAAAGCAGAGTTGATACAGCAAAAGAAACAATCAGTAATTTATTACAATACATCAATAGATACTATTAATTCCAGGCTTCAGAGAAAAAAGATTAATATAATTAATAGTCATAGAGATTTGTGGGAATATCAGATACTTGACATTCGTTTGAATAGCTTCCCAGAAAGGGGTAGAGTGGGAGGGAGGTAGAAAATTATTTAAAGAGAAAAATTGTTAAAAACACAGGAAAAAAAAATGTAGATGCAAATAAACAAACAAAATTGAACTTGAAATAGAATAAACAAACACACACAAAAACACACATC
>NW_007788574.1:0-2295 GCF_000696425.1 Galeopterus variegatus
TTCAGTTTTCAACATTCAACCAGCATTTATTGCATGCTTATTTTAAAGGATAAAATATGCCAGTATTCTAAGTTGAATTAAGCATGGTCAAAGCCCTGAAGGACCATAGAAAACACTAAATTGAGTACAAAGTGAGAGTGTGCTGTGGATTGAATGTCTTGCCAAAACTCATGGAAGCTTGATTTCCATTGTCACAGTGTTAAGAGGGTGGGAAATCAGACTATGGCAGTGTTGAAAGGTGGAGTCTTTAAGAGGTGATTGGATTGTAACAATCATGCTCTCATGAATGGATTAATCCATTCCTGGAATAATGGGTTAATGGGTTAGTGGGTTGTCACAGGAATGGTTCTGATGGCTTCATAAGGAAAGCAAGTGAGCGATATTAACTCTCTCACTCACGCCACTCTTGCCATGTGGTACTCTCCATTGCCACAAGACTCTATAGAGAGGAAAGACCTCACCAGATACCCTCTCTAGACCATAGACTTCCTAGCCTCCAAAATTTGACGGAAATAAATTTCATTTCTTTATAATTTACCTAATTTTGAGTATTCTGTTATGAGAAACAGAAAACGGACTAATACATCAGGTTACTTATATTTATAGAAAAAAGGAAGCACAGAGAGTGAGCTAATTTGAGAGAGGATATGAAGAAAGTTCACCAGGGACATTTTCAGGATGAGTAGGAGATGGAGAAAGAGAATTTAGTGCAAGAATTTGCAGGACGATGAGTTTTGAATTGCATTGTTTGTTAAAGAAATGATGAACTGTCCTTTTTAGCAATAAGGTAAGTTACTAGGTGACAGTGAAGGCATAAGGCAAAAGTAAGAGAAGTTTGGAAACAGATTGTAAGTTTTCTTTTGTCACTGCTGCAAAGTTTCTGAATTTTTGTTTAATTTTATGTCTTTGTCAATGCCATTTACAGTTAAGATCATCTCAGGGGGAATTATAAAATCATTTTATTATTTCAAGAAAGAGTTTCTATTTTTCCTTGTTTTATCTAAGCAGGCAAAGGAATATTTTCCATTCAAACAGGATTTTAATTGCCTCATATTGTATCAAATATGGCGACTCTCCTCTGGGTTGGGAAGTTATTACTTCAGGAGATTCTAATGCCTGAAATTTTGGAGAAGTAGTTAGAGTAATATTTAGCCATTGGCTAGATACCTCAAGTCCATACAGAATTTTTTTAAAAAATATTTAATTGACATATAATAATTGTACGTATTTGTGGGGTACAGTGATATTTTGATACATGTATACAGTGTGTAATGACCAACTCAAGGTAATTAGTATATCCCTCACTTCTAGTATTTATCATTTCTTTGCATACAGGATTTTAAATAATAATTTTATTTAAAGAGTTGTTCAAATGTACAAAGTATACGTGGCATTGGCTAGTGAGGGCATTTTAATACATCCTAACTTTCTTTTCTGAGTTGGAGAACCAAGCAGGTACCTAGGCGCTTTGGGTCTTTTGAGTTCAGCACCATCCATGATTTCTGCTATTTGAGTCCTACCAGGCCACTTGAGGAAGCAGAGTTGTCTTTGCCTCACAGAATAAAATATATATGCTGCTTTTACTTCCGTATTACTTGTCCT
The DNA here is from genome assembly GCF_000696425.1 of Galeopterus variegatus. Classification (NCBI taxonomy): domain Eukaryota; kingdom Metazoa; phylum Chordata; class Mammalia; order Dermoptera; family Cynocephalidae; genus Galeopterus; species Galeopterus variegatus. Next base: position 1,603 of record NW_007788574.1, read on the forward strand.
AGTGGATAATTTATATAAAGCCAAATAAAAAGGGCTATTTCCTTTTCTTTCTCAAAGAAAGAAAGGCCCATCATTATTCCATCTCTTTCCACCTCCACCTTGTCCCATGGCCTTAAATCTGACTGAACATCTCAGTCATCGAATGATGGGCCTTCAAACTGTCCTTGACTTCTAGGCTTCAGTTCCCACTGCTTGTATCTTGGTGCACTCTTCTTAGCATTCCTCCCTATATCTGAGGTCTCTGGCGGCTCCTGGAAGATGCTAATCAGAATTCACATTCTCTCACTTAGCAGTAAGCATTTGCTCCGCGTTGCCTTCTGTAAACATTCTCAATTGCTCCATCCCCCCGTTGACCTATAGGATGCGTTTCAAACACAGATACCAACAGGAATCCCTTCTCACCCTAGAAAGCAAAATTCTCCATCCTCTTAAATTTAATTTAGATTTTTATTCTTTTGAAGGAACAGTACAGGCAGCACTGAATCATTATACACATGTAGGCTTTTTCATAATAGAGGCAATGCTTATTTAAATCTATTCCCAACACTCCAGCACAATACCAGCACTTAATAAATGTCCAGTAAAAGTTTGCTGATTCAGAATAAGGAAGGAAAGAAGGAAGGAAGGAAGGAAGGGAGGGAGGGAGGGCACGAGGGAGGGAGGGAGAAAGGAAGGAAGGAAGGAAGGGAGGAA
>NW_007788575.1:0-2295 GCF_000696425.1 Galeopterus variegatus
CAACTACATTGTATATTGACAAAATAAAAATAATAAAAATAAATAAATAAAAATAAAAAAATAAAATAAAATATATGCCTGCAAAATTTTCTTGCACAGCTTTAGAATAAAAAGAATTGTATTCATTTGTTTTATTCAGCAAACATATATTGAGAAAATACTGTTTACTAGATGTGGTACTATGTGCAAGGTATATAACATGAATATAATAGATGTATAAAACTGTGAAGGGGGCTGGCTGGTTAGCTCACTTGTGAGAGTGTGGTGCTAAGAACACAAGGATCAAAGGTTGAGATCCCCCTACCAGCCGAAGGCCAAAAACAAAAACAAAAACAAAAAACTGTGAAGGGTCTGAGGTTTTACCCTACTTGCAAACTAACAAGATAGCCTGCTACAGTTTCATCGATGCTAGTAGAAGACACAGGACTCCTGGGCCAAACTTGAAGGATAGTTTATTACTCACAGCACTAGTAGTAGCCAGAGTCTCAGCATTTTCGCACTAATTTCAGGAGCCTCAATACCCACAGTGTAATTTAAAGAGGGCCTGAAGATAACTACACATACAATGGATCAGATTTCAGGAGAGGAACCCTGAGTTGGGGATTCCAACTATTTGGCTATTATTCCAGATAATAGCCAAATATTTTCTAGTAAGTAGTGAGTATACCTGACTCTTGCTCCAAAGGGAGATATAATCAGTATTGTTGAGCTAGGGCTCAGGTCTGGAGCTCATAGACCCCTCGAGCCCATTCACAAACCCTTCACATGCAGGTCTATGAGCTAGGTAACCAGCAAAAGGGTCCTTGGAACCTTGGTTGAAGAAGGAATAGTCTTTATTCAGCACACAAACATCCAGGAGGTAGGCAGTAGAAAAGAGAAATGCAGAAACTCTAAGACTCAACTGCTATGGCAAAGTCCAAAGAGAAAATGAAACTGAGCAGCTGCCAGCAGAGTAAACATGTTCTATTTTTAGAAGCTTTGAGGCCAGCTCTGCCAGCCAGTACTGCTTCACAAATTCAAGAACACACAAAAACAATTAACTAGAAAGATACATGGGTGCACATGCATACTAACTCCACCCACACAACTTGTTTACAAGAAATGTGGTGCTCCAACCCCAGCCAGACCTGAGCCAAGGGAGCCTGACTAAACTATTCTATTTTCCCCACAGTTATCTTCCAAGGATATCCTCAAAAATTTAGTCCAGGACAAAACGGCAGTCATGAAGCTTATGTTCAAGGTGGGGAAAGTAACTAAGAAGAAGAAATGGACAGAGAATTAGGAGGGGTGATGAATTAGGAGAGTTGATATATTTCAAGGATACCCTGGGAAATAATAATCACTTGGGTCCTTTGAGGTCAAGCATACCAGTGTCATAGCTTATCTGAGTAGTTATGCCCTCTCTATTAAGAAGGAAGAGATGGAAAGAAGCGTTTATTTCTGGAAGTAACCTAGGTTCTAAAGGCTTACTTAGTGTGTCACAGCCTAAGTTCCAAAGGGAGTATTCTGTCTGGGAGTAATTGTTGTATGTACCCAGGAAGGGTTAATTTTCTTCTGAACAAAGAGTGATGGGTCTTCAATGCCACACTTCTTGTGCTGGTGGTTATGCCATGCTCAGTGTATGGCTTTTGCACAGTGAATGGTTCTTTTGCTGCACCCGCATCTACTACGGTTTCTAAATATAACTCTTGATGACTTCTTAGTCTCACATGAGTTCTAGAATGATTCTCTTGTGCAGTTTTTCTTCTTCTTCTAAGCTTCTAAGGCATGATATTAACATAATCATCATATATCTATGGAATGTCTTATTTGACATATCATATACATTGGTTCTGTGTATTCTATACTCCTTAGTTGAATTATAACTAAGTATCTATATAATATCTAAACAACAAAATGTGAAAAAGAATAGATATTGATCTTTTCTTTTTGGGAAATTCAAAATATTAATTTATCCATTCATCAGCCTGAACATCAAATAGTTAACTACCCATTAAATGCAAACATGTATAAATGTTTTCCTGTAATTTAGTTTTTCTTTACTAACAGGACAAAATCAGTTTTGCTTAGGACTTCGCATCCTTTTGCTCAAATATTAGTGCCCATCTCTCATGGAATTTTCCCATTATAATTGTCTTCCCAACATTGGTTAATTTATCAATAAAGGTAAGGAGAAATAGTTATTCTTGCTTATCAGCAGAATACTTAAGTGGCTTACTCGCTAATGTCGTGATGGAGCTCAGATGCAGCAGAGGTCCTCTATCCAAACTCTGTGTTCTGTCCTATCCATAGAAA
>NW_007788576.1:0-2295 GCF_000696425.1 Galeopterus variegatus
AGTGAAAAAGTAATGTAGTAGTAACTATAAGCTCATTACATGTAATAAATCATTCAATACTTGTGACAATCCTATGAGTTAGTTGCTATTATTATCCCCATTTTATAGAAAAGGAAATTAAGACACAGAAAGCTTTCATAACATCTCCAAAGTTATACAACTGTTATGTGACATCTTTTAATTTTTATATTACTATCTATTGATTTTTTAAATTTCTATCATTATCTTTATTTTCAAGAGATTTTTAAACCCTTTAAATATGGCTTTTTAAAAATATCTCATTCTTGACTTCCAGTCAAGATGGTGGAATAGATGGTCCCCAGCATCACTCTCTCCCACAAATCAACCAATTTACAACTATAAAAAAGCAATAACAGCCAAGGTGGGGCCACTAGGTCTCAGGGGAAGAGGAGAGACCTACGGAGTACATGAAGGCAGGAGAAGCCACGAGAGAAAGAAAAAACTGTTCCTACCATTTCAAATCCTGGCCACTTCTAGGCTAGAGCTGCTGAGCACACGGAGCAAGAGCTAGCAAAAGCTGCAGCTAGGCCCTTCAGATGGAGTTGCTTGGAGGTGGCAGGGGAGAAGAGGGCCTTCGTGGGCCACAGGCCAGCAAGACTACTAATAGGTTTCCCGTGGAACCACCTAGGAGCAACAAGCCACAACAACTGAAAAAAGAAGCCGCTCAGAGGCTGGTGAGGCATCGCAAGGGACCGGAGCACAGCCCATCTCATGGGAAGTGTTTGGAGCATGGGCGGTGGCCAGGGGAAAACTGGTGAACAGCTAGGACAGCTGATCTGCCCCCCAATCAGCATAGGACCACTCAGAAGAAACTGGTCAGGAATACAGAATCACATGGGGGGCAGATCGATGAAAAGATTCAGGTCCAGACCAGAGTTTCTACACAAGCCAGGTGCACTAGATTTTACTAGACCCAGAAGTTCCTATAAAGTCAACTATTAAAACCTGAGCTGCACAAAAGCCCTCACTAGGGAATCAGCAGCAAAGCAGCAATTTAGCTCAACCACAGAGCTCAAGTGCTGGTCCCCACAGGAAGTTCTCCCATTTTGGAAGTAAGCAAAGGACAACAAATTAGTTCCAGCACAGAGTTTAAGTGGTGGGAACAGCAAATAATCCAACACAGAACTGGAAGAAAAAACAAAGTACTCACAACCAGAGACAAAGTTTGATGTTAACTAGTAAAGGTCTCATTTCACCAAAGAACACCTGTAACACCTAGAAGGACCAGAAGTCCCCTGGGCTGCCAAGCCAGAAATTGATAGGGCTGGGAGCCTCAGCCACACCCCCCAACACCCACAACCAGTCCTGATGGTGGGAGACTTGGGCCTTGGCCACACACCCCCCAACAAGTGCAAATACCAGACAATCACCAAGTTGCCACAGGAAGCACCCTGGGCTCTCCCAAGCCAGGGCAGTGGGGGGCTGAGGGCCTCAGCCACACACCCCCAACACCTGCAACCAGCCCAGCGATGACCACCAAGTCACAGCAAGATGGGCCCCAGGTTCCTGAACTGGGGTGGTAGGGGGCAAGGGCTTTTGCCACACCCCCCTGACATCTGCACCCAGCCTAGCAATGACCAAGTCACCACTGGAAGCCCCCTGGTCTCCCTTCTGGGAATGAGGGAGGTGCCACAAGCCTCAACCCCACCCTTTCTCCTTCCTCCTTCTTCCATCCCATTCCCTTCCCCTTTCCTCTCTCCCCCTCCCTCCCAACTGCTCCACAACATCATAGAATGTAAAAAATAATAATATTAATAAAAATATAAAAATAAAGGAAAATTAAAATTAATAAATAAAAACACCACATTCTTTCTTCATGAATGCAATCATTTGTTTTATCTTTCTGAGACCATAACTCGTAGGTCTTAATTTTTCTTATTTCTCTATTGTCTGTTTCCTTGAAATTCTTTTCTGTTTCTTTCATCTCTATTTTTTCATGCTGGAGACTTTCCTTAAATATCTGATGATTCTTACCTATTCATTTATATTCAAGAGTGAGGCACTAAAACCTAATAAATCTTTGTGGGGAAGAGCAATGTATTGAGTTGTAGATGTTATTGCAGAATGAATAATCAGAGGTCCAGCCATTCCCGAAAAGAAACCTCCCAGAAATGTGTCAGCATTGCTAGGTCTTTTTTCCTTGGGTGGTCATTTTCCCAAGGGAGAAATTCTCCTTCCAGTTTCTTACCTTGGCAGGTGTCAACATGGATGCCGGTGTCCCGACCCGCGGGATATTCAACGCAGACCCTGGAGGGGGGAGTGGGAATTGGATGG
>NW_007788577.1:0-2295 GCF_000696425.1 Galeopterus variegatus
TTTTTTTTTTTAATTTTAGAAACATTCTGTTGGATTATAGTTTCAAGTATTTGTTGTGTTTCCTTGCTTTTGGTCTCTTTTCTTCTTTGATAGTATCTGCTTGTTGGGTCATCTTTTTCTATCTTCAATATTTGTCACTTTCTCCTCAGTTCTTTTAAAAATCTTTGTTACTTTTTGAATTCAAAAAATCTACCTTTTAATTTTTTATTTCTCTTAAGGCATTATCTGTTGTGTTATTTTACTCTTGTGTTTCTTCTAGTTTAGTGCCCATTTGTGAAATGACTTTTTTCTTATATTTCTAAGTCTTTTTTGAGTTCTGTCACCTCATGTGAGTTTTTCTAATTGTATATATATTGATCTTTCATGTCTTGTGTTATCTCCTTAATGTCTTTTAGATCATTTTATACATGTAAGCATTTTAAGCTATTGTTTGGGCATATCTTTTGCATGCTTCATAATATTCATTTATTTATCCATAATTATCCATTTATTCATAATAGGATGTTATTCTGCTTCTTATTCTCTTTTATCTCATAGAACCATTGCAATAAATTGGAACTTGATAATTTTTTGCTGCTTGTTTTTATGGTAGTTTAATTTTTCTGAACTTTTAGGAGGAGGGGGGAAGGAGGAATTGGTAAAGGGACACGAAAATCAACTACATTGTATATGATAAATTAAAATAATAAAAAAAAGAGGAGGCATGGTTCTGGCAGCTTTTCTAACTTTAGAGAACGTCTTCTGTTATTCTCACAAGGTGTGAACACTTCCGGAGGTTTGTTTTCTAAGATTTCCTGCCCCCGTTCCTCTCCTCTAATTTGAGCTCGACCTCTCTTTCTTTCGTACATTGAATGTCGGTTTCACCTGTCTAACGTGGAGGCCTTTCCTGGGAAGAGCTCTGAAGGCTGGTTTCAGGAGTTCAGAGGAGCTGAGCCACTCAAACTCCTTGAGACCTTCTTCCTGGGGCTCCCCTGTTGTAGAAATAAGGAAGATTGGAGTGTGGAAACCCCTGCCTATTTCAGCTGCTGCTCTCAAACTGGCCCACTCTGCTTTCCGGTGGGTTCCCTCGGCTCTGCGGTTTCCCCACTCCCCGGTCCGTCAGGTGCCTCGTTGGCTCCATCTGCTTTCTCCTGCATGGATGCTGAACCATGTCGATGCTTTGTGGTTGCTTCCTTGTGTTTTGGAGTTCTTGGGGGTATCTCGTCACTGAATTCCATTCTACATATTGCCCTTATATTTTGGTTTTGCTATGTCATCTCTCTACCTCCCTTTATGTGGGGAATTTGGGAAGATCCAAAAACTATTCTGCTGCATGCCTTGCCACCATCTTCAGCCATTCTTGAGACATCCTATCACCTCAGTTTCCGTTCTAGTGATTTCTTCTAGTTCCTCTTCTCCTTCTCTTACCACTCCTTTTCAATTTCCTTTCCAGGCTCTTCTTTCTACTAACCTCTTAGTTGTTGGGGTTTCTTATAACCCTTCATTCTTCCATCTCAATCATGTCTCTATGGTCTCTCTGGGAGATTGAATATAACTCCACAGCTTTCATTGCCACCTAAATTCTGTGAACTCCAAAATCTGTATTTGCAGAGATGACCTGCCTCCTGAGCCTCAGATCTATACATTTAGTTGCCTACAGAATAGTCCTACTTGGACCTCTTTCAGGCCCCTCAAACTCAATGTGTTCAGAACTGAGGTAATTGTTTCACCCCCAAAACCTCCTTCTCTTTTTCCCTGTGTCAGTAACAAGCACTATGTCCATTCATTCACTCAAATCATAAATTTCTTGCTCCCTATTATCATCTTAAACCAATTAGTCCTTACAGTTACCTCCAAAGTATTTCTCAAATTTGTCAATTTGTCTCTGCTTCTTCCTCCTCCGCCCTAAAACAGACCAGCATCATCTGTTTCCTGGAATACTGTGCTATTTTCCCAAGTGATTTCTTGGCCTCCAGAACTGCCTTCTGACAACATGCACTGCAGTTGTGATGGGTAAGCTGGAAGCATTGCCTCCTGTTTCCCCCTGTTTTCCTCTGACTCTTGCCCTCTGGGACCTGGCGCAAGACCGAGAGTGGGAAGACAGTGTGATAAGCAGGAGGAGCTGGGCTCCTGTGGGGTGATGTCACCAAAGGGCCACATCTAGGTAAATCAGCTTCACTCAAAAAATCTGTGTTCAGAAGCAGTAGAGAAGAAAAAAATACAAATGGGCTATATTATATAATGCTTCTTATGACATGTAATGAAATCTGTTCAAGTCCCTAAACTGATGACTAGTAGAAACAGAGCAATAGCAGT
>NW_007788578.1:0-2295 GCF_000696425.1 Galeopterus variegatus
ACCCAGGCATCCAATATTATTTAAAAAGCAATTTAATCTTGAACTAGTCTCTTTGGGGCGGGGTAAAACTGCAGCAAAACTTATAATCTTCTTATCCCCCTTTCAATCTGATCCAAAGGCTTAGCAGGTGCCCCCTAAATCTCCTTCCTTTCTCCAAAGGACTTTAAATTCCTCCCAAGCCTTTATGACTTGGATCTTTCCTCACTACAGGTATCTTTCTCCAAAAGACTGACGACAGATTCTCGCACACACATTTCCCCCTTCAAGATCAGTCCTTTTTAATTTAATTTTATAATCATGTATTTTTATTGATAAAAATTGTATATATTTATTACGTACAACATGTTTTGAGATACGTGTATATTGTGGAATGGCTCAATCAAGCTAATTAACATATGAATTACCTCCCATACTTACTCGTGATGAGAACACTTAAAATCTACTCTCTCAGCAATTTTCAAAATACATTGCAATTACCTACAGTCACCATTTGATACAATAGATCTTTTGAACTCATTCCTCCTAACTAAAATTTTGTACCCTTTCACCAACATCTCTCCATTCTCCGCACTCCCCAAGCCCCTGGTAACCACCACTCTACTGTCTGCTTCTATGAGTTCACCTCTTTTCGGTTCCACATAGAAGTGAGAGCACGCAGTATTTATCTTTCTGTGCCTGGCTTATTCAACTTTGTATAACATCCTCCAGGCTCATCCATGTTATCCCAAATGACAGGATTTCCTCCTTCTTTTAGGGCTGAATGGAATTCCACTGTGTATATACACCACATTTTCTTTATCCATTCACCCTTTAACGAGTACTTAGGTTGATTCCATATCTTGGCTACTGTGAATAATTCTGCAATGAACATGGGAGTGCAGACATCTCTTCAACATCCTGATTTCATTTCCTTTGGATATATATATACCCAGAAGTGGGATTGCTAGATCATATGGTAGTTCTATTTTTAAAATTTCAAGGAATCTCTGTACTGTTTTCCATCATGGCTGTACTAATTTACAGTCCCACCAATAATGTGCAAGGGTTCTCTATATTCCACAAGGATCAGCCTTTCTCTCTTCTTCCTGAAACTAGCCCTCCAGACCTCTCTAAAGCTGTCCCTCTGCCCATTACTCAGATTTCTCCTAACTGATAAAGAAGAGTTAGCAGCCATGAAAGCCCCATCATGCTCCACTGGTTGACTCCACTGGTTGACATCTGTTTAAGTTCCGATGTCATCTTTGTAATAATGCTTTTGATGCATGCTTTCCCCTCTCCACGTGGCGGGAACAAGCAGGCAGAGCAGGCACAATCCTGTTCTTTTCTTTCCTATCTGCCCACAGCTCTGGTACCACATCTGAGCTTCACACCCAACGGGCAGGCAAGACCCAGCGCAGATACCCACAGGCCACAGAATCAGGCATGGGGTGCCTGCCAGCCAAGGGGGTGTTTTCAATGCTCAGGCCTGGATCCTGGGCTCTGGGAGGGGAATACATTTTCAGCAGAGGATCAAAGGGGGAAAATCGAGTTAGCAGAAAAGTAGGGGAAGACTTGAGGATGTAATATTAGGGAGAGATGAGACTCTGAGTTCAGAGTTGGGAGGGTTTGAAAGAGCAGGGGCATAAATTAGCAAGCTGGTCCTGCTGGAGCAGGGGTGAGTTCAGCCCATAACAGCACAATGGGCCATCTGAAGGGGACTAGACACCCTGACTAAAAGCAAATGCCTCCCAAGCGTTGTCTCTGTCTTTTATTAATTAATCCCGATGTCACCCATGGCGAAGTGTCCTGTGACTAATGCAAACTGTGACTGTGTGGCATGAGGCCAACTTGCTCATCTTCCTTTCTGAACGAATCTCCGCTGATCCCCAGGGAGGCTGAGTGTGTGAATACGATCAGACCATGGCGTGTGTTTCTGGGCTCGGCCTCAGTACAGAATTTCTCCTGGGGACATTCAAACCCTGCAGTTATTTTCATCTCTCAGTCCAGCCAGAGTTTGGAGAGTTGCTGGGGTCCACAGAGTTTGTCCCGACTCAGCACAATGGTGCTGTGGAAAACACAGGCCAGATTTCCCCCGCCTGCAGAAGGCGGGGTGGCTGACACGTTTTTTTTCTCACAGGAAAAGCAGTCAGCTATCTGTAGGATGAGGCCTTCCATTCACAAGCAAATCCTGTCAGCGCCTCCTGCAACATGGACCCCAAATCCTATACGTCTCACCCTCTCCACCCCGCTATCATCCCAGACTGAGCTACCAGCCCCTCAGGTCTGTCTGCCTGTCTGCACTCATAACCAGCTCCA
>NW_007788579.1:0-2295 GCF_000696425.1 Galeopterus variegatus
GGCAGCCTCGAGTGTGGTGGTTCTCTTTTTATGTTCCCAGATCCTCCTGCCTAGGACAAGAACAGCGACGGCAACATGCTCCATCCTGTGTCGTCTCTGCTGGGTCTATCTGGACTGCCTCTGAGACGCATCCTGGCGGAGCACGCGAGCTTCCGACAAGAATCAGGCCAAACCCAGCACAGTAGCATTCTGCCAAAAAGAGCTCCAGACCTACCTGGACCTCGTTAAATTGGATTTTGGTGGCTTCCTCATCCTTGGACAGGCTTAAGATTCAGTCTGAGATGACATTTCCCTGTCCATTTTCCCAGGACTCAAGGAGGTGGTGGGCAGTGCTTTGTGAAACTCATTTCATTAAATTCCAGTGGTCTTCCAGGTCTTATGTAATAATAGTAATAGGTAAGATTTATTGAGTACTTATTATGTGCCAGGTGCTGTCGTGAACATTTCATAGGTATTATTTAAATTAATTCTCACTGCCCTTTTAGTGTTTCAGTGAGGAAATAAAGATATAGAAAGATGATTTTTTTTTCCCAGGTAGCCTAGCACAAGTGGCAAATGGTGAGTTGAGATTTGAATCCAGGTGGTCTGACTCTAGACCTCATGTGCATAACTAATATCGGATTGGGCACTAACTTGGCTTTTTCCTTCAGGGTTTGAATAATGCTGGGGAGTAGAACGGGCATTGTGGGAGCTGCATGTTCAGGATTATCTAGCCCATTCTGCGTTTGATAAGTGAAGAAATGGAGACCCAGGGAGATCTTGCCCACCTTGCCCAATAACCTGCCCAATGCAGCCCCTCAAGTCAGTTGCAAAGTGCAGTTAAAATCCAAAGTCTCCTAAACACTTGACAAACAACTGTACTTTTTGTTTAGTCCTGAATTCATTATAAAAACTCTATGTGTAAGTCAGAAAACTGTCTTTTAGGAAGGGCCACCCCAGAAAATCTACTGTCACTTAGTCTCAACAGGCACAGAGGTATTTTCTGAAAGGTGCCTCATTTCTTGAAACTAATAAAATAATAAGGTTGAACATGCTCAATGCAGACTTTCCCCTACCAGTGATCTCTTTTATAGCCACTGAAAAGTCACTTTTTGGGGGGCTCATTATCCCTCAAGATCTTGTGCTGCTCATTTGCATATGAAAGAGGAAGTTCATAAAAGCCCTTTCTTATTTTCTAACACGGGTTCAAATCAGGGGCCATTATCATCCTATAGAAAGATCCAAATGGCATATGGATCATTCTGGAGAAGGGGGTGAGCGCCTTTTAAGAGAATTGTTTTAGTTTTTGCAGGAAATTAATCAGAGGGATGGGCTTTGTGGAGCGGGGAGCAAATCTAATCTGTCCTTTGTTCAAATTTGCCTTGCTCCAATTCCTAGCAATTGTAGACAACATGCTCTTTTGTTCGGGAGACACTTGTTACATGCATAATTAGAGACTGCAGTAGCTGTGTTTAAAGAAAAACTGTTTTCCAATGTAATGTGTGATCTTGATAATAGTATTTTCATCAAAGGTAGCAATTACATTCATTAAGCTGGGACTGGCGTGGCGGCAAGGAAATTAAGTGGAAAGTGAATAAAAAGCTCCCCTTCCCCCCTTTTTATCTCCTTCTCTTTATAAGTTGAAATGCACCATGGTGAGCTGTAACTGGGAAATACATAGTGAATATAAAAAAATAAAGTCCTCCTTAACCTTTCTGAATAATGACCCTGCAGATATCCTAGGGATGGCAACTATAGATGCACTTTCCAAATTAAAGGGCTTTATTCTACCTTAATTTCCTATGCAAGTTTTAAACGAGCTCAACATATGATTCAGGTCTTTAAAGGCTGCAGGGCTCTTTAGGATTAATTCACTGTTCTTTTCACACATAAATTAATAGTTTTGTGTTCTCAGAAAAAGAAGAAAAAAAACTACAACAAGGCATAAATCAACCAGTTTACGAGAGAAACAAGGCCAGTTGCCTATTTTTAATTACCCCTTTAACTATTCATTTAGGCTTCTTTATATTTTAATTGTGAGGATGTGTAAATGAGTCCACACAATCTGCACAGGAAAAGAGCCCCAAAGATTCTTGAATCTCACTGTTACTGTGAGAAATTTATTTTGGAAAAGACAATGTATGTATATGTGTGTGTGTGTATCTTCTCCAGGCAGATGCTCTGTGTTTTTCCCCCCAGATTAAAATTCCTGCTTTAAAAATGTCCTTGCAATGCCTCAAAGGGCTTGATGATTCCAATTTTATTGAACAGAGCACAATGATATCCAGACATTCCTGGGCAAAAGTAGATGGAAAT
>NW_007788580.1:0-2294 GCF_000696425.1 Galeopterus variegatus
AAGTAGTTGTGACAGAATTTAGCTCCTTGCTGTTGTAGGATAGGGGGGGTCTTAGTTTGTCGAGGAGGGGCTGCTGTCAGCTACTAACGGCCACCTGTATTCCTTGCCAGGTAGTCACCTCTGTCTTCAAAACCAGCAGTGAGAATCTCCCTCACATCCATTCCCTCTCATGCTTGGAAAGGAGGGGCTGCTGTCAGCTACTAATGGCCACCTGTATTCCTTGCCAGGTAGTAACCTCTGTCTTCAAAACCAGCAGTGAGAATCTCCCTCACATCCATTCCCTCTCATGCTTGGATTCTCTTTCATCAAGGGCCCAGTCGCTTATGGGCTCACCTGATTAGGTGAGGCCCATCCAAATAATCTCCCTTTCTTAAACTCACCTGATTTGGGACCTAAATTACACCTTCAAAACCCAGCAAAATCCCTCAAAGCAGCAGCTAGGCATGTGTTTGACTGGATAACTGAGAGCGTGTGTACACCACGGGGTGGAGATGTTGGAGGCTATCTTAGAATTCTGCCTCCCACATCAGTTTATTGTATGTATTCATGTAAATACATACCAATGCCATGGCTTACAAGGGTACATAAATTACAGCAGATGATACAAATCAAAGTGAGGGGAAAGGAAGAAAACAATGATAAGGGTGGAAGTGGAACAAGGAAGGAGGCTGCACACACACATGCGCTAATACACATATACATACAGCATTAATATCTAGATAGTACAACAGATGGACAACAAATTTGGCCCTAGGCTTTCCTGCTACAGGAAAAAAAGAAAGATAAAGCTGGACATTATGTAATTCACAGCCTCCATGAAGTGAAAACATTTTATCTTTTCCACAAGCTATGTGATGGAGCTTTGAGGACACATTACAATTAGACTAGAATTGTGTATTTCATATTGTCACCTATGATCCATGACTGCTTTGCTTTGTAGCTTATAAGATCCATTATATATTTTAATGCTGAATCTGTCCTTGATTTTCCCTTATATGACCATGAGTAATATATCACAATCAACTTAGCTTGCTCAGTAGCTTAAGGCTATTGTGTCATCATGTAAATTTTGTTTGATAACTTTAAATTATGGAAATATGAATTCTTTAGTATGGTGGTAAAGATGGGTTATAGAGTTGGCCAGCCAGGATTTGAATCCTAGCTCTGTTCATGTGTGACCTGTGTGACCCATGATCAAGTTACTTCACCTCCCCAAGCCTCAGTTTCCTTATCTGTAAGGGTTGTTGTGAAGATTCTATGAGATAATTATGCATGTAGAACTTTTAACATGGTACCTGGCACATACTAAGAGCTCAATAAATGCCAGCTATTATTTTAATGTAGTTGGAAACTGAAATAATTTCTCCAATTATTTCACCAATAATTTGGTGAAATTATTTCAGTTACAAAATGTGTACATCCAATAAAAATGGACAGATGGTAAAATTTTTAAACTTGGACGGGAAAAAAATTACTAACCCCTAATTGAATTTAGAATTTCCCTTAATTATGAATGTAGGAACAAAACACAACAATATAAAAGTACCTGTGATTGTCCCAGTAGAAACTGTATTACAAATATTGGAAATACCTTGAAATACAATTTACACTCAGCCCTACTTCAAAATTATGGAAGTTATTAGATCTATCAGTAGATGTTGTGATTTAGAGGCCTGTGTATTATTAAATCATAATTTGATTTTTTAATAATTTGATAATTATTTTTAAATAATTTGTTTCCTATGTCCTTTATGCATTTATAAACACTATTTAGAGAAGGGACCCATAAGTTCACTGGAGTCAAAAGGGCATATGACACACAAAAAAGTGAAGAACTGTGCCCTAGAGAAACACATATGCAGAAAAAGAGACAAGTACATTCACTTCAGCATTGTGTAGGAAAAATCCAAGAAAAACCTAATTGCTAATTAGTAGGAAAATGAATAAACTATGATTTATTCATACAATGGAATGTTACAATTCAGAGTTAAAGTGAAGAACTGGATTTATATCTATCAACATGGATAAATATCAAAAACGATGGTGACTCAAGGAAGTTACAAAAGGATGTGTATAATGGATTTGTTTATGTACATTGATTATGTAAATTTTTAAAAACAAACATTTTTTTTAAAATAGGCATGGAAATAATACCAATTTCACGACGTAATTTCTCTGGAAGGGAGAAAGAATCAGAGAGTCTTCGGAAATACCCATAATGTTTTTATTTTTAAAAAGGAATTACAGTCATGCACCGCATAACAACATTTCAGTCAGTGACAGGCTGCATATAC
>NW_007788581.1:0-2294 GCF_000696425.1 Galeopterus variegatus
GTCTGTATGTGGGATCCGAACCCTTGGGCGGGAGTGCTGCCGCGCTTCCCAAGCGGCGCACCTATCCAGTGCGCCACCGGGCCAGCCCTAGTATTTCTTTTAATAGGAGAACTCTGCTTAGATTCAGGGTTGATATGTCTGGCAAAAGTACATACAAACACATCGTTCCTAATGGCCACAGAGTGACAGACAGAGCAAAAGTATCACTACCAGAGTCTACTACATTGCTACAGTTATTAGTAACTCTACATTTTTAAAGTTTCAAAAATATCAAACATTTCAAACAGAATTTATCGAATTTTGTTGAATGTTTAATATTGTTCAAGGACAAAATAAATACATTTACTGTGCATAAATTCCTACCAAAAACCTATCTTTATGAAATGCAGTGATTGCTAGTGAACAAATTTGTTTCAGAATGTGTACCGGTAGAAGTTATTTTTTTCGTATCATCAAAGCAAATATTCGAGTGCTCATCAGTGAATGAGGAGACTCTCATAGATTTGATTTGGATGTAATAATGGTACTTAATGAATGAGTTCTTGATTCTTGTTCATTTCCAAGTTTCCCAAAACCAGTTAGATGGGAATATATTTCTTCCTGGAAAAGAATATGTTTTCTGTTATGATTTATTCTCATACAGATTTTTATGGTCAAGTTTATTATTCTATATCTTTTACGACTTTTTTTCTATTTTTTTTTTCTATATTCTTTAATTGGTTTCTGCAGTGGATTCATTGAATTGTGTCCCCCAAATTTCATATGTTAGAAGCTTAATTCCCACTGTAACTCTTGAGGATAGGAAATACTATTATGATAATTGAAAGGTGGGGCCTTGGAAAGGTGGTTTGATTGTAGGACCATGACGTAGGGAATGGATTAATAATGGTGGTCAGGGGTGTGGTTCTGAAGGCTTTCAAAGAAGAGCACAGGAGACGTTAGTCTTTCTCTCTGCTCTGCCATTTTCTGCCATGTGAGATGCCTGAGTCACTGTCACCACCACCAAGTCCCTCACCCTGGACTTTGGACTTCCCAGCCCCCAAAACTGTAAGCAATAAATTTTGTTTTCTTATAAATGACCCAGTTCTGGGTATTTTGTTATAAGCAGCAGAAATGGACTAATACAGTGTCTGTATTTGTTTGGTAGGAGTGCCACAGGAAAATTCCACAGACTGGGTGGCTAAAACAACAGAAATTTATTTTCTCAGTTCTAGAGGCTACAAGTCCCAGATCAAGATATTAGCAGGGTTGGTTCCTTCTGAAGCCCCTTGCCTTGGCTTGCAGATGGCCATCTTCTTGTGTCCTCATGTAGTTGCCCCTTGGTCTTTGTGTTGTCTGTGTCTTAATCTCCTCTTCTTATAAGGACACCAGCAATACTAGGTTAGCACTTACCCAAATGACGTCATTTGACCTTAATTACCCCTTTAAAGGCTCTATCTCCAAATACAGTCACATTCTAGGGTCCTGGGGGTTATGACTTCAATGTATGAATGTTGGGTGAATACAGTTCAGCACATAACAGCTTTTTAAATAACCTTCATTTATTTGGATATTTCCAGGGTTCAACTTCACTGGCATTTATTGCATGGGGAGCATCAACTGAGTGCTTCATTACAACCATCATGTCAACAATGAAAAGCAGCTGTAGTTATCTCAGATCTATGCGTCACATCCCTAGCAAGTTTATCCCATTTGAGGACTGGATTAGTGGAGTTCACAAAGACAGTCAGGGTTTTAATCTGATCAAAACTTTGCCGGTAAAAAAATCTACGTATATTGGTTTAAGGGTACCAATAAGATAAGACTTTTGTGTGATTGGCTGGCCATTCAATTTTAGCATTTCCTTTCTGAAATGCTCAAAACACTTCACATTTTTCTATCTTCATGTTATTTTGAGGATGTAATTATTATTAGTTTTTAAAATGTAAATACTTTTTGTAATGATTTTTCTTAATAACCTTGTAGTTTCATCATCATTAATATCACTATGTACTATACAGTACACAGTATAATCTTGGATTTTTGTGATATATATATAGCTATTTGCCCTTATGTTGACTAACAGTACTGTGACTAACAGCCCTTACGTTGACTATACAGTACTGTGTATAGTACACAGTAATTAATTTACAGTACACAGTATAATCTTTGGTTTTTGTGATATATATATAGCTATTTGCCCTTACATTGACTTGTACTAAGCTAATATACCTTACTGGTCCCATTTCAACATAATATTTTAATTGTTGCCTTGTTAGAATCTGTGATTCTTGGGCCGGCCTAGTGGCTCACTC
>NW_007788582.1:0-2294 GCF_000696425.1 Galeopterus variegatus
TGACTTTGCTTATGCCTCGACCCAGCACTCATATCTGTGTTTCCCAAGGATCTGTCCTCACGCTCCCAGTCATCCTGTCAGAAACATGATAGTCATTTCATTTCTGATCTTTCTCCCCCCCACCCTGGTTATTAGCTCTCCTAACTTCCCACATTAAATAACAAATTTGCTTAATTTCAAGCTTATCACATTTCTTGTCTGGACTAATTTATTCTTCCTCTCTGGGGTTCAGTGTTCTTCACTTAGACCCACTTCAATCTCCACGCCCCCAGTTGATCTGTGTTCTATTTACTGGAGGTAAACAGATGAATATCAAAGACTCTGGGACTCAGCTGGGTTAGATGATTTTCTCAGAGTCACACCATCGACTTTATCCCAGTCCTTCCTCTTCTAAATATATCCCTCTTTCTACTGTAATTCTATACATCAATAAATTTGCAAACTTCATACCTAATCTTGATTACTCTGGTCTACTATTTGCCACATTTACCACTTTACAACACACTGTAATATTTATTTGTTTATCTGTTAATTAGAGATTTTTCTTCCATTAGAATTTACCTCCAAGAAGGCAGAGAATTTTGTCCGCTTAAAGATGTACCCAAAGCTCCCAGAATATTGCTAGGCACAAAGGAAATATGTGAGTACATGAATTAAGACATAGATGATTCTGTAATGTCAAATGGAGAATGATAGAAATAGCAAGGTATGTTTTCTTAGAGTAATTGCAATAAATAGGAAAACGTTTGTCTTCTCAACTCAACTTGTGTTGATAAAGAAAGACCTCTCTGAAAGAGAATGATTTGATGCTTGGAGGAAGAGTAAAACTTTGCATGAGGACAAAGTAATAGAAGGCAAAGAGATTGCAGTGCCCATGCACAAGGGCACTGTATGTCTACTAGAGCCTTGGTAACATTTTTGTGAACCATCTCAGTGACAGTTTTTCAAAGCATCCACTTACCAGCACTTCCCAAACACCAGCCACCACCATGGATGTAAAACACACCCCTTCTTAGAGCTTCTGACTTCCTCTGCGGCATGTATATACGGACAGGAATGTTATTGAATTTAGTCTCAGTCACAGTGACATTTTCATCTGAGGTCGGTGGGACTTCATTAAATCTCATGGTAATCATTAGGGAATCCATAAAATGGTTAAGTCCCAGCAGCTCAACAAATGTAGCCTAAAAGCAAAATTCACACATGTCTTAGAATCAAGTTCCAGATGTCAGAAAGATCTATCAACGCACAAGTACACATTAACCTTTAATAAGCTCAAGTGAAAAAAACTAAATTCTCATACATAAATATGTCTTAGAATCAAGTTCCAGATGTCAGAAAGATCTATCAACACACAAGTACACATTAACCTTTAATAAGCTCAAGTGAAAAAAACTAAATTCTCATACATAAATCCTCTTTGGTCCTTTTAAAAGAACCAGAAGTACAAAGGTTATACCTATAATGGTTGTTAAAAAGGAGAGAGAAATCATTCATTTAGTCCTCATTCCACAAAAATGTGACAGTCTTTACTAGACTTTAGGGTTCCAGAGATGAATAAGAGAAATGTTCTTCTCAAGAACCTCAAAGATAAGTAAACTGTTATAAAGCAATGTAAATGCGGTAATAGAGCTCTGCACAAGGTACTCTGAGAGCAGACATCTGGTGATTATAAAGCTACCTGGGAGTAGCAAATGAAAGGAGTTTTCAAACAGGAAGCACAATTTTATCTGAGTTTTAGGAGAAAGATCTTTGCCTAAGAATTTAGCTAAACAAACCAGATAAAAACCCTTCCAGGCAGAGAAACCAGTTTAGGTTAGAAATGGGAAGGCTCTTGATGCAGGGAGGCTTGGCTACAGAGCTGAGTGCACATGGGGGCCGGGAGGCAGGGTTGGGGGGGAAAGAGTGGGTGGGAGAAAGAGGCATGGCCAGCCTGCCTGCAGCCTGTCCTTTCACCCTAGGACAAGTCAGTGTCCTAAGCACGCTACTCATCTGTATGTTAGATAGACAATATTGACACATCCACTTCAGAGAATGAGCCCAGGGAGGTTGAATAAGTAGTTCGAGCTCATACAGCTAGTAAGTGATATTTACCAGGATTCTACATCAAGCAGTTTGATTCTTGATTTCATGTCCATAGAATAATCCTTCAACAAAATGTGTAAATACACACTCAAAGATTGCTAGACATTTGGGAGAAGACAGCTGGGAAAAACAAAATAAAGCAAGAGAAGAATTGACCACAAAAAACAAATAAACAAAAATACAAAACAAATGATTTAGGAATAAGAAAA
>NW_007788583.1:0-2294 GCF_000696425.1 Galeopterus variegatus
GGCCAACTAAACTAAACATTGGCAAGACTTTGTTTGAAATTAGTGTAAGAAGTGTGAATTATGCAGACTCTCTCATCTCCTTGCATTCATGGTTATTTTCTCTTTCCTTGGTTTCCTAGTAAAAATTATTTGTGAAAATTCCACCCTGTTCTGAGCTGAATGACAGGGAAATCATAGGATGGATTATGATCCTATGATCACCGTGAAGCAGCTGTGAGGTTAAGTCCTCCACTTACTTGTTTCTACTCTTGGCTGATTCAGTCTTCATCTTTTTTGTTTTTCCTTTAGTCTCATCCAAATATATCATCCCATTCAAAACAATGTTGGTAAGGGATTTAGTTTACCACATTCTCTGTTTCTTCTTACAGAAGCCAAGTGCAAGTGGGTCTCATTTACTTTTATTCATATTCCAGGGGCTGAGCTGGGTGCATAATTTCAGTAAAGTTGAGCTCTGCCCTCAAGGAGCTTTCAGTCAAGTGAAGAAGCAGACAAGTAAAAAGTTAGGTTAAACTTATCTCATTCATTCTCATGGACTTAAATGCTATCTATTATATTTACATGACTGAAATTATACATGTACAAAGATATTCCTTGCAACTTTGTTTATAATAGCAAAAGATGGAAGAAGCCCAAATATTTATCCATAAGGCAATGGTTAAATATATTATGTTCAAGTTATGCAATGGAATAATATACAGCCCTTTAAAAAAATGAGATAGCTCTATATATGCTGACCTGGGAAGATCTACGTGATATAGTAAATGGGAAAAAGCAGCAAAGTACAGACTAGTAAATGTAATGTATTACAGTTTGTGTATTTGGGGCAGGGGGTCATATACCAGGGTACTTCAGAAAGTTCATGGAAAAATAGGGTTAAAAGATAATATGAATCTTTTCATGAATTTTTCAAATTACCCTCATACATATATGTTGTTAAGGCTCTGGGTATTAAAATTTTCTTCTGCATTGAAGTTTATATCTAATATACATTTGATTAAAACAACATAAATATATTACATGTTTTGATAAATACTTTTTTAACATAAAAGTAAAATGTTATTGAAAATGCATCTTTTAATGAGATCAGACTTTTTTTTTTTTACCAACTTGTTCACGAATTCATGGATGAATATTACTGAATGCCAGGATGAGTTAAGGTTCAGCATTGATACTATTTCTGGTTTTTGTTTTTAGAGAAATAAGTGCTGCAAAATCTTTTTCATATAAATTAGTAGATAAGAATGGAATAAGTTTTGTTACGGCAGTGTCACTCAGTTCTTTGAACAATTTTTGAGTCATGTGCCAAAAATCACAGAATGTTTGATCATTTAATGATTTTCAGCTGACAACCTGAGTAACAATATTGAAAGCAAAGAATCAAAAACCCTCTGATTTTCAAGAGGATATGTTATCTGTTAATTAGAGGAATCACGCCGACACTCTATCAATATCCATGCAGACATTATTATTTGCTCCTTTATTTGGTTCACCAGAGGTATCCCAAGGCAGTGATATAAAAGGCATCTCTATTTTTCAAAAGCAGAAGAAGGATTATGAGAGGAGAAATATAAAATGACAATCTGCACCTCTATTACGTGTGAATTCTTATACTGATCAATTTCAGAAAATAGCACTTATGGGGCCGGCCCGTGGCTCACTCGGGAGAGTGTGGTGCTGATAACACCAAGGCCCCGGGTTCAGATCCCATATAGGGATGGTCGGTTCGCTCGCTGGCTGAGCGTGGTGCTGACAACACCAAGTCAAGGGTTAAGATCCCCTTACCGGTCATCTTTTAAAAAAAAAAAAGAAAATAGCACTTATGGAAGTTGAGGATCTAGAAATTGATTCCCATAAACATTAGCCTTAGCCAGGTGCATGTTATGTTTCTTGGAAGGTACCCAGAAGTATGTGTACCCCAGTTCAAAAACTACTGCACTCACTAAGTTTACCTATGTTAGCTAGATGGATAAGGGGTGCGTTCCCCACCTTTACTCTCGTGTACAGTTCTATCATTGGAGCTTCTTTTCTGCACAGGCCCATTCTGTAAAACCTATATGTATGAAGAGATCTTACCTTTTCCTGGATGGATCTCGGCCATCCTCACTTGGCTATTTTTCTCCAACCTGAAAGACCTTCAGAAAACTAAGGTGTGCAAACTTTTTAGGGTTTCTGTAATTTGACTTCTTAATTCCTTATATTGTTGCCACAGCTCAGTAATACTGACTGTAGATTTGTTGGTTCCTTTCTAGTTCTGTATCCAGAGATTTATCAACTCTATGATCAAACTAGGTAAG
>NW_007788584.1:0-2294 GCF_000696425.1 Galeopterus variegatus
AGACATAGAAAGTCAGGGGACTTGAATTAAATATGGGTGTGCCACTTATTGCTAGACACTTATCTTCTTTGATTCTTTTATTTAATTCTCACAGGGTTGTTCTGAAATAAGAAGTTTTTGTTCACTTGGGAAAGATTATATTTATTATATGTGTTTTGAAAATAATTGATTGAAGTCACTTGATTAGCTAGCTGGAATCTAGGCCTGCTACTAACTGGCTACTTTAAAAGTAACCATTTGAATTGCTTTCTTACCTCTTCAAATGGATTTAATAATTATACCCGGCCTGAACAACTGTCACAGAGGTGGCAAGAAGGTGACGTGTGGTATGGCACCCATTTCACCGCGATTTGTCATTTAGTTGGAGTGTTGCATGTGCAGTTGTTTTCTTGTCTATTTGGCATCTTTTAAAATTGCTTTGAAATTAATATTATTGTATGACATTTAGATTATGAAGATATTAAAAATCCTGTTAAAGTATCAACAAAATAATGCAACAGAACAAAATATTGCATATGAGGAATTTTCTTTTTCTAATATGTGTTATTTCATTCTCTGTGAATTAGGTTTGTGACAGATGGGAGGTAAGAGGGTCATCTGGTAGTAGGAGGTACATTATAACAAACACCTGTTCTGGGGTGTCCTCCTCTCCTCTTCATAGTAGTAGACAAATCAGTTCAAAGAAAATATTTCAAAAGAAAAAAATAACAAACAGCAGCTACAGAAGAAATGCAGGAACAGTGGTGTACATCATTATATTTTAATGTGGTTCTTGTACTACCTAAATTACAGCTACGGGATGGTGAGACCACAGGGTTTTCTGAAAAGGGACAGACAGAAGAATTGTGTTCCAGATCATTCTGCCATTCACTACCAGAGATCTTAGGCAATCACTTCATATTTGTAAATCTCAGTGTTCTTAACTGTGATTTGAAGGTTCATTGAGAAAATGTATATGAACTTTATAAAACAGTACAGAAAAACATCTGAGTTAAAGAATTTTATTAAACCAGGATTCCCCAGAAGGTGTCCCATGTTGGCGATGTGTATTGTGAAAATCAAAGACAACATAGGATTGAGCATTTCTCAAACTTATTTGACCCAATAACTTTTTCATCTATTAAAATTCAGTATAATTGTGTTCAACTGAGATTACATGTCAAAATCACTTGAAAGGGTATGGCAGGGCTTATCTGGATCCTAGTCAAATCTCTTAAGGCAGAATGGCTAGTGCAGATGGTGGGGCAGGCAAGTCTTATTTCTTTATAATTCTGACATGTACCCAAATTATTGAAGAAGTTTCATGCTACCTCAGAATATGCCACTTTGGCATATTGATTTTTTTTTAATCTCAAATAATTTTCATTTATTCCTTCTGTCTAATCACAACATTGTACCCTTTGACAACCATCTCCCCATTTCCCCTACTCTTCGTCCTCTGGTGACCACCTTTCTGCTCGCTGCTTCTATGTGTTTGATTTTTTCTAGCTTCCACACGTAAGTGAGGTCATACAGTATTTGCCTTTCTGTGCCTGGCTTATTTCACTTAGCATAATATCCTCTAGGTTTATCCGTGTTATCACAAATGACAGAATTTTCCTCTTTTTAAAGGTTGAATAGTATTCAACTGTGTATATATACCACATTTTTCTTTATCCATTTATTGGTTGATGAACTCTTATGTTGGTTCCATATCTTGGCTATTGTGAATAATTCTACAATGAACATGAGAGTGCAGACATCGATTCTACATACTGATTTCAATTCCTTTGTGTGTGAGTGTGTGTGTGTGTGTGTGTGTGTGTGTGTGTGTATTCCCAGAAGTGGGGTTGTTGGATCATATGGTACCTCTATTTTAGTTTTTGGAAGTGCCTGCCTCCATACTGTTTTCCATAATGACTTTACATTCCCACCAACAGTGTGCTAGAAGTCCCTTTTCTCCACATTCTCACCAACACTTGCTATTTTTTATCTTTTAATAAATTGCCATTTGAACAGGTGTTAGGTAACATCTTGTGGTTTTGATTTGCATTCCCCTAATGATTAGTGATATAGAGTGTTTTTTCAGTTATCTATTGGCCATTTCTATGGCATATTGACCCTTTTAAGCTGAAGGCACTTGAAAAACAGCAGATGCGGGAAGAGCTTTCTGACCTTCCCTTTTCTACCTAAAAGTAGGCCATAAAATTTCCCTTAAGAAAATTGTCCTCCCTATACCAGGAACAAAAGGACATCCTTATCACTGAGACTGGGGATCGACCTGAAATGGACCTGTACAAATGAACTTACTGAAA
>NW_007788585.1:0-2294 GCF_000696425.1 Galeopterus variegatus
CAACAGAAAAAGATATTTTCTACAAAATCTTTTTTTATATATTGTTGAAGCCTCTACCATGCGAAAATGCCCTCCTACTATTTCTTATGATTTTGATATTCTATATAAGTACTACATGAAATTGGAGTCCTTTTGACTATCTACTGGCCAGGTTCTAAATTACAGAGAATGATTACAGAATAATTGATGCTCTTATCTATTCAAATACCACTCCAGAAAAGAAAATTACAAAACCTAGTAGGGTTGGGTTATTGCCTAAGGTGGTTATAATTTTCCTGGTATAAATCTGCTTGATATTTGATAGATAACATGTCAAAGAAAGGTGTCAAAGTTTAGGGGAGTTAGAAAAATGGTAATGTATTTTTGAAAACTCATTCTGAAAGATGAACTTGAAAAGGTCAATAGTTAGAATTCAATTTATTGGTAGAGTTTGTTTAGACTAAAAGATGCATTTTAACTCTCACCACTCCTATTTAACATAGTATTGGAAGTACTAGCCAGAGCAATTAAGCAAGAGAAAGAAATAAATGTCATCCAAATTAGAAAGGACAAAGTCAAACTGTCCGTGTTTGCAGGAGACATGATCATATATACAGAAAAACCTAAAGGATTTTTCAAAGAACTCTTAGAGCTGATTAACAATTTCAGTAATATTGAAGGATACAAAGTGAACACCTCAAAATCAGTAGCATTTTTGTACTCCAATAACAAACTAGCAGAAAAAGAAATCAAGAAAACAAGTACATTTACAATAGTTGTCAAAAAATAAAATACCTAAGAATCAATTTAACCAAGGAGGTGAAAGATTGCTACAATGAGAACTACAAAACACCACTGAAAGAAATTAAAGAGGACACAAAAAGGTGGAAAGACATACCATACTCTTGGATTCAAAGAATTAACATTGTGAAAATGTTCATTCTCCTCAAAGTGATCTACAGATTCAATGCAATCCCCATCAAAGTACTAATGACATTCCTCACAGAGATAGAAACAAACAATCCCAACATTCATATGCAACAACAAAAGACCCCAAATAGCCAAAGCAGTACTCAGCCAAAAAAAAAAAAAAAAAAAAAAAAACCAGAGACATAACACTACCTGAGCTCAAATTACATTACAGAGCTATTGTAACCAAAACAGTATGGTACTTGCATGAAAACACACTCAGACCAATGGAGCAGAATATAAAACCTGGGAATCAACCTACATTCTTAGTGCCAACTGATCTCTGACAAAAGCAACAACAACATACTTTGGGGAAAAGACTGCCTTTTCAATAAATGGTGCTGGCAAAATTGGACATGCATATGCAGAAGATTGAAAGTAGATCTGTACCTCTCACCATATGCCAAAATCAACTCACAATGGATTAAGAACTTAAATATAAGACCCCAAATCACAAAATTACTAAAAGATAAAATAGGGGCAACACTTCAGGAAGTAGGATTGGGCAAAGACTTTATGATTAAGACCCCCAAAGCATAAGTAACAAAAGATAAAATAAACAAATGGGATTATATCAAACTACAAAGCTTTTGAACAGCAAAGGAAACAATCAACATAATGGAAAGAAAACCTATATAATGAGACAAAATAAATTACACAGTAAAAAAATAAATCCAATTAAAAAAGTGAACAAAGGATATGAATAGACATTTTTCAAAGAAAGACATATGAACGGCCAACAGGTACATGAAAAAATGCTCAGCATCACCAATCATCAGAGAAATGCAAATCAAACCCAAATTGAGATATCACCTCATCCCCATTAGACTGGTCAGTATTAAAAAGACTAACAATAACAAATGTAAGGATGCAGGGAAAGGGGACCTCTTCTATACTGTTGGTGGGACTGTAAATTAGTATAGCCATTATGGAAAATTGTATTGAGGTTTCTCAGAAAAGTACAGATAGAACTATCATATGTTCCAGCAATCCCACTACTGAGTATGTATCCAAAAGAATGGAAATCATCATTTTGATGTGACATCTGCAATCCCATGTTCATCCCATGTTCTATTTACAGTAACCAAATTGTGGAACCAACCTAAACATCCATCGACGAATGACTGGATCAGGAAAATGTGGCATAAATGCACAATGGAATACTACTCAGCAATAAAAAGAATGAAATTCTGACATTTGCAGCAACATGGACGAGCCTGGAGAATGTTATGTTAAGTGAAATAAGCCAGACACAGAAAGAGAAATTCCACATGTTCTCACTCAAAACTGGGTGCTAAGGAAGGAAGGAAGGAAGGAAGGAAGGAAGGAAGGAAGGAAGGAAGGAA
>NW_007788586.1:0-2294 GCF_000696425.1 Galeopterus variegatus
CCCCCCGGGCCCCCCGGGGGGGGGGGGGGGGGGCCGGTCTAAAAAAAAAAAAAAAAAAAAAGAAGTTCCTTTGGTCATTGAGAATACATATCTTAACGAGATATTTATGGAGACCGCTTTATTTTATGACACACTATTACGAAAAAATAATTTCATCAGAGTAACCTAATTTGAACAATGTATTCTGAACTGAAACATATGTAATGAACAAAATACATTGAATTTACGTTTGATTATAGACAATAAAATTGTGCTAATAAATAATTAAACAATATTAGGTTTAGAAAAATGATTATGGGATATTATTTAGTGAACATTAACTATGTGACATATTATAACTACATAATCACAGAGAAAGAAAGCCATAGATAATACAAAGTGCATTTAAAAATTTTTTTTGAATATTTAAAAAATTGACAAATGTTTGTGCATATATTTATTCTAAAATATAACAGCTGTGAAAATATCTTCCTAGCAACCTTATATTCCCATACTATTCTCTTACAATATACCCCAAGCTGCCTATAATGGATTCTTCCCATTCACGTTCCAAACAAGAACTTCTTCAAGATATATAGGATTTACATTGTTGTTGCTTATGTCACTAAATTCAGCTTAATTAGGAATTGGGATCCTTGCAATTGTGTGATTCTCTTTCACAGAGATTTTCAAAGAGTGTTCAGTTACCGTATCCCCAAATCTGCTGCAGATGACAATCTTGAACTACATTATGCAAATATAAAATCATATAACATTAATTAAAGCTAGAGAAGGTGTTCAGCAGTACGTGGCCCCATAGAGGTCCACTAGGTCATTTCTGTTTACATTTAGCAAATTACTCTAGGGGTGGGGCAAGAAACAACACAAGTGTGTTTTGTTTTTCAATGTCTCTGAGCATGTCAAGATTCTGAGTGTCAACGTTATTCCTGAGGCCAGTGCTTCCCTAAATGTTCTTGAGAAAGCACCAATCAATGGCAAGGTTTTCATCAATTACAAGTAAATAAGGGAAATATAGAGAAAAATTATATAATTTGAATGTTTTCTTCAATTAATAAAAATTTGAGGTTGTATTCTCTTATATGTTTTGGCATTAGTTTTTCTGTCTTGTTTATGAGCAGATGAGAGAGGCTGAATTAAAATGAGCAGTCATATGACATTCCCCAAATATTTTTGTTTGTTTTTGATGTATTTTTTTTATTTTTAACTAGAGTACTTATATTTATTTAAAATTTTAAGTCTACAATCTCACACTACCTGCACCATAAATTCATAGTTTGCAGGCCTTTATAGAGGGTTTATTGTGTAAACAGATAAGGAATTGCTCATTAGGAACATATTCTGAATTAGTGAGGTGGGTAAGAAGAGAGAAATAAAATTTAACGGTATTATACAGTAAGTAAAATAACAATCATATTTCTGCATTATAAGAATCTTTTTTTTTTTTTTTTTACCTAAGACTTCAAACAAAGTGACTCTTTCTAGGGGAAGTAAAGTTCAAGAAAGTATCTCTGTACTTACAAATTTCAAAGAACACCAATATGATAAGGATACTATTACCAACATAAAAAAACAATCATGTTAGGAAAAAAAGCTTTCTGGAAAAATCTCTTTACAAAGATTCAATTTCTAAAACCAGTGGATAGGAAAATCTAAGTTCTACATCTTCTAGTAATATTTAACTTCATTTAAGAGCATGATGTCAACACATCGATGACAAGTCACAAAGCCATTATGTAGCAAGTAAGAAATAAAGGGAACCAGAGAGTGCATAGGTCCCTACTGGGGCTTGAGAAAAACATTTGTCAGGATACAACATCCTGTATAGTAATTAAGTAAGTAAGTAAGTAAGTAAGTAAGTAAGTAAGTAAGTAAGTAAGTAAGTAAGTAAGTAAGTAAGTAAGTAAGTATGCTATGTGCATACACATCCCGGAAGCAAGTTTACATCATCTACTCATTGTGGAAAACATGGTACTCAATACTACAGTCCATTGAATATCTGCCTGAGTTTCCTACATATAAAGATGACTAATAAAAGGAAAATGTATAATTGGGTTCATTATGAGTTTAGTTCAAAAAACAATTTTTTTGAACTTCTATAATGTCATGACTTAAAAACAATAACAACAACAACAACAAAAACAACCTCTTGGGGGCCAGCCCGGTGGCGCACTGGTTAGTGCGCCGCTTGGGAAGCGCGGCGGTGTTCCCGCCCGAGGGTTCGGATCCCACATACAGACCGGTTCCCGCTCACTGGCTGAGCGAGGCGCGGGAGCACCACCGAGGGTTGCGATCCC
>NW_007788587.1:0-2294 GCF_000696425.1 Galeopterus variegatus
TGTTAAGAGGGTGGGAAATGTGATTATAGTATTTGAAAGGTGGGGTGTTTAAGAGATTATTAGATCATGAGGACTATGCTCTCATGAATAGATTAATCCACTTATGGAGTAATGGGTTATCCTGGGTGTGGACTGGTGACTATAAGGAGAGCACATGAAAACGCTCTTGCCGTGCTTGCCATGTGATACCCTGCATCACCACAAGACTCTGTAGGGAGTCTCCACCAAGAAGGCCCTCACCCGATATGCCCCTGAACCTTGGACTTCTCAGCCTCCAACACTGTGAGAAATAAATTTTAATTCTTTATAAAGTACCCAGCTTCATATTCTGTTATGACCAATGGAAAATAGACTAATACATGCACTAAATCCTATAAACCCTCATTGATCTCCCCTCAGCTCAGATTGGTGAAATAGAATTGGAGTGTGTACATAGCACAGAGGAAGGATGACAAACATTAACATAAAAGCATCAAAATTGAAATATCTGGAAAAATTAAATGAACTTTAAAGATTCAAACAGAAAATATGTCACCTGTACAGGGACAAAAATATCAGTCTGGCCTCAAAATTCCCCACAGCAACAATGAAGTCAAGAGATCAAAACAATACATATTTGAAGTAATTCAAAAATTCTATATCCATCCAAATTGTCATTCACGTATAAAGACAATATGAAGCCATATTAACTATGTAAAAGATTTAGAAAACATAAACCCATGAATCCTTCTTTAAAAACTACTTAGTAAAAGAATTCAGTCAAGCCAATGATGACTTTAAAAATAAAATGGACTTAGGATAGATAATGTCATTGTATGAAAGATACATGATAAGCAAGAAATTTATTTAAATATATAGTTGAATCTAAATAGTTAATTATAATGATAAAACAGTGTATCATCACTTATAAAAATAAAACCATATAATATAAAACTAAAAACAGATAATTATAAGGGACAGATAAAAATTCCAGCTAATAATAATAAAAGCTGAGGTTGTAGCCAAGGGGGAGAGAGTTGTTTGTGTGATAATATTTACGGTCTTTCAAAGGAAGGACTCTGTAGGTGCTTTCCTTTGATTAAATTGAATTTGAAGCAATAGTATGTAAAAGATAACCTTTAGTAGAACAAGAAACATTCTATATACCTTCCAATTCACCAGAAAGATGATCATATAAAAAAGAGAAAAAAAGGAAATTTTTAGAAAGCACTAAAAACAGGAAACTTAAAATAAGATGGTTTAACTAAGACTGAGGATTTTATACCACTAAATATTAATGGGACTAATTTACTCCAAAGAAAACTATTTTCTCATTGACTCAAAAAACAAAATTAGCAACATGTTAAATATAAAAGGCACACTAAAACCAAAATAATTTGGAAATGTGTAAAACAAATGGGTAAGCAAAAATTTATCATTTTTTATCATTAATTTGTCATTAAATTATTATTTGCAAAATTAAGTCAAGGTTTAAGATTTTAATAGGATGTAAAATTGAATTCAAAGCAAGAATGTTATAAGATTTTAAATGAAATTGAAAACTTTGACTACTCCACAGGAGTGAACCTTCTGTGTAGAACTTCAAGAGCATGTTTCTGACTTAAATGAATATAGAACCCTGGCAATCCAACTCAGAGCACATGCTTTTAATGACTACTTTATATATGCAGAAATTAATTAGAAAATAGAGCGAAAAAAATTCCATTCACAGAGAATAGGTACACACATACCTAGACTCACACCAGGCTGACCAGATACTAGGCTAGGGCAGTAAGGCTATTTATACGTCTTTTGATTGGTGGCGATGAGTTTTCTGATAGCCTGATATTCCTGGTCAGGATTGGTTCAGGACATTAGCTGAACTGGGTCCTATAAAGTGAATGTGCTAGGGTTCCCCAAGACCACCCCCAGTTCTATGGTATGAATGTTTGTGTCCCCCAAGAATTGAATGTTTAAGTCCTAACCTCCAAGGTGATGGTATTAGGTGGGGTGGCCTTTGGAAAGCAATTAACTCAGGAGAGCAGAGCCCTCTTGAATGAGGTTAGTGCCCTTATAAAGGAGTCACAGAGAGCCCCCTTGCCCTATCATCATGTGTGGACACAGCTAGAAGGTCCCATCTATGAATCAGAAAGCAGACTCTCACCAAACACTGAATTTGTTGGTGTCTTAATCTTGGACTTCCCAGCCTCCAGACCTGTGAGAAATAAATTTCTGTTGTTTACAAGCCACCCAGTCTATGGTATTTCATTAACTCATAGCAGCCCAAACAGATGAAGACATGCAGTTTCTGTAAT
>NW_007788588.1:0-2294 GCF_000696425.1 Galeopterus variegatus
GACAGAACCACAAGTACCTAAAGCAGAGAGGAATAATGCAGGTGAGGAAAGGTGAGGAGCCGGCAGGCAGAGGACTGGACCACAGAGGAGACACGGCCCGGCCAGAAATGCTGCCCAGGACGGACAGAAAAAGGCTTCTCCTCCCCACCTGCCCCCAGTCTCCTTCCAGCCAGAAGGCAGAGGGCAGGGGACCCAGGGAACAGCCCCCAGAAGTCAGGCCCTCTGCAGGACCGAGCAGAGCAGAGCCCAGGCAGGATGTGGACCCAAGGCCAAAGGGCCATGGACGGGCTCCACTCATGGGTTTTTACGCTGGAGAGTTACCTTGGAAACGACTATCTCAGCTTCTTCATATCATACCTGAGGACACTGAGCCCAAGATTCTCAACTGATATCCCTACAGTCACAGACTTGGTTAATAGTTATGCACACCCGGACACGTGTGAGCACAGCACACATATGCATGCACACACATTTGCATGTGTACAACACGTACCCATGCACACATGCACACACTACCCCAAATGCATTTCCTCTTCCCTGACAGGGTGCGTGGCTTTCCCAGCCCCGAGGCATGGGAGAGCTGGTGTCACTCCCCCTGCGTTGATGTCCCAGCTGAGTCACATCCTCGTAGCCTCAGGCAGGCCCACTTGAGTGCTCATCTAACTGTCCTTGCTGTGCGGTGGGGATAGTCACAGTCTTCACTGCATTAAGCCCCAGCCAGGTGCCTGGCACATGGTGGGCCACAAGTGGGCAATTTTTGTCACTATCTTAAGTGTGATACGTTGCTGCTGTATTCCCAGCCCTCACCCTGACTCCTTCATGAATGCAGGTGCCCACCCAGGCCACGCTGGTGGATGGGGTGCAGCCTCGGGTCGACCTTGCCTGGCCGAGTCTGCAGCATTGCGAGGTGTGCACAGCACACAGCACCACCACACTGCTCCGGTCCATGGGCTCCGGTGTTCCCCCAACAGCTCTCCGTACTCATACACACCCAGCCGGCCCAGGGAGTGAAGTCCATATCCCATCCGACACGTTCAGGTAACCACATGTCCGGCCTGGGGGCAAGTCACTTCCTTGAAAAATTCTAGATGTTTGAAAACTAGACTAGAGACAGATTGGGGGGTGTTGACTCTGTCTTGCCTGTGAAATAGTGATCTTGCATAATCTTTTCATCCTGCTTGCGTAGGAGCGGCACTGCGCCGTCTCCAGGGTGCTCCACTGTGTGCTCTGGGGTCAAGGATTCTTACTTTCCACACTAAGCTTGTAAGCATTAAAAGGTTTGTCCCCTGACGGCTTCATGATGTGAACACCAGCCACACTGTGCATAATGGAGGAGCAGATTTACCACTTGAAATCGAAAGTGTTTTTTCCTTTGCGTTGACATATGATTTCGGGTGCCATGTTTCTGCATGCTAATGTCTATATATTGCAAAAATACAGTATAGACCAAAATTATATACCTCTGCACACAAAATCCCAGCAAGCACAGTTTTGTATGTCAAGGTCTAATAGGTACACAGGGAAATTTTTCCAGACGAGGTCACGGACGTTCCTTGTTACTGCTCCAAAGGAGCTACTATGATGTCAGAGGCAGAAGGCAGACAGCATGTCGGGGTCTGTGACCTGATGAGCATCAGACGGCATTTGGAATTCAACATCATGACACCGTCTGGTGCTTTCAGTGGGCTGGGAGGTGGAACGCTGTGGGGGCTGTAAGGCCCTTGGGGTGCTATCCTCCCCTGTAGCTCATGAGGCCACAGTAAATCCAGTTACTGTCTGCTTTCTTTCTGCAACCAAAGCAGTGAAGTGGATTAACTACTTTTTTAAAGTACCTGTATTTCTGACCCCTATAGAGTGGATAAAGAGCAGGAGTGGATATTAAAGAGCCGCGGGATCTAGATCTGACTGCTTTTAATTCAAGCACAGGCTGGTGAGCCATGGACCAGCCCTGAC
The DNA here is from genome assembly GCF_000696425.1 of Galeopterus variegatus. Taxonomy (NCBI): domain Eukaryota; kingdom Metazoa; phylum Chordata; class Mammalia; order Dermoptera; family Cynocephalidae; genus Galeopterus; species Galeopterus variegatus. The sequence goes on from NW_007788588.1 coordinate 1,954, forward strand.
CCTCGTGCCTGGCAACAAATATTGCAAGAGACCAGTGCTATTCAAACATCACACAGCAGCCTGAACTCAATTCAGTGAGCTACAAGTAGAATTTAGGAAAAAATATATTTTAAAAAAATAAATTTTAAATAAAATAGCTTGGAACAGAATTGAAGATATCAATGTGTGTCACTTGTATTGATCTAGAAAACTTTAGCGTGGGTTGTGGGTGCATGTGTGTGCGTGGTACTGGGTTTTGCTGGAAAATGCTTTTCTCCTTGCAGGCTGCAGTTGAAAAGGTGGGACACTAGACAAGATGTTAAATGCTAGCTTATGTCCCCCACAGAAAACAGCACCGGGAA
>NW_007788589.1:0-2293 GCF_000696425.1 Galeopterus variegatus
AAAAAAAAAAGCACAAAAAAATACACTTGTGCTAAAAAGAACCCTAAACAATGGCTTTCCAGCATGACAAAATTAGATAGTGACAGAGCCAATACTCTTACTTAGGTCTCCTGACTCCTAGTACAGTGCTCTTATCTGTATACCACTCATCTTCCTCTCTGACTGAGCCCAAGTATAGTTGAAATGAGAAATTAAAAAAGTACTGGGACTCATGAGATTGAACTCATTATTTCAAAAAATCAGACTTTGATCCTGCTCACCCTTTGGACTTAGCACTCAGCCTGTGACTTTTCATTCAACAAATATTTACTGAGCACCAGCCACAAACCTGTTACTTTGCTAAGTGCTAAGAATTATAAGGTGATACACACACACACACACACACACACACACACACACACACACACACACGCACTCATATATATATATATATGTAAAAAGCCAAGATCTAATTTTCAGCGTATCTTCCAAAGGGTATAAAGAACCTTTTTGTGAATCTTGTATGCCTAAAACTCTGATCAGAATAGTGCCTCGCACATAGTTGCCAATCAATTTGTTGAACGAATGAACACGGTCCACCCTTTTCATTTTTCATATTTTACAGATACCCAGAGAGCCGAGATAGCCTGAGAACATACTGCTTATCATTAATACAACAAGGCCTAGAACCCAAGTGCAGTTACTCCCCTACCTTGTTTCCACCTCCACCCCTGTTTTGTAGCTTCTCACAAGTGACTTTAATATAATCCTGCATATTACAGTGGCTCTTCTGACATGACAGACATACTCAGACATGACAGAAAGGTCTCACAACACCCTGTTTCTCCATATATTCTGCCAGGATGTTAACTCAAAATTGTCAGCAAAATAAAGACATGAAGAGTTGACCTTTACCATAATTAAAATATATTCTCTCTAAGGCAGAATTTGAACCAATAATCCTTGTACAACACAAGTACTAGCTCATCAGTTGTTACAAATTTATCTTACAAAACTCCCATATCTTTAGGAGTCACGGAGACTGGAGTGACATGCTTTTTTAGTGAAATTAGAAGAGGATTTGTCTACCTTCATAGCAGCAAATAACGGGAGCTGTTTAAGAACTGTTTTCTTTTGCCATGATCCCCATGACTTCCTACATTTCTTATACTTGTTACCTCCCTAGTCCTTGTAGGCATCCGACTTTGGAACTTTGACATAGCATCTTAGGTTTAGTAAGGATGTTTAATAAGATCATTGATGTAACTACCCCTCTTTTCTTCCCATCAGATGCTTGAATTCTGACATAGTCCAGCCTCTGCTTAAACACTCGTATTGGTAGGGAACTCACTGTTTTCCTATGCAGTTGATGCATTTCTAGAAGGTTCTAACAAAACACATGAGACTACCAGTAAGAACAAAATTTCCCTTAATGAAATATGGCTAATTCTAATGATGTGATGTTTCAAGTAAGATCCTAAAATCAAGAACTCAAGCTAGGTGTATTTCCCTTGTGGACCAAGGAAAGAACAAATAAAATTTTCACCTTTTGTGGGGATGAGGGAAAGAAGTAGCTACCTGTTAAGTCAGCACTTAACTCTAGTTAATTCTGACTTCACAATTAAGTCTACAGCAAACGCTTTTTGTGGCTTGGTCATGATCGTTATTTCCAATATCAATTCTAGTATTTAGTATTATGTAGAAACATATTACCTGTATTAACTTAGAAGTCACTGTGACTTTTGAGCCCTGTGCCAATTGTTAAATATCAAGTCTTTTTTCCCCATCAAATAGCCCCTGGGAAGGGTCTTAGAAGCACCTGACCCTCTCATTTTACAGATGAGAAACTTGTACAATGGTCGTTTAATTTGCCACATTATGACAATTCTAGAACTAAGATGGGAGATTTTTTGAATCCTTCTCAAATATTTCCAGTAAACCATATTTATAACATAGCCACTTGAAACGGATGAGACAGGTTTCAGAAATGTTTCCTGCATAGACTCATTGTATGAATCATTGTTTCAGGTTGGTCCAGCTGTTGAGACGACTATGAACAGATCAGAGAACTTATTCGTTTCTAGTTCCTCATTAGCATCCCAAGTTCATGCTGCTGCTGTTAATGGAGATAAGGGTGCTCTTCAGAGGCTCATCATAGGTAAGCAGTCCCTTTAAATGCAGAAAATTTAAAAATAATTCTTTGTTCTAAGGAAGTTTGTTAATCTTAATTTTAATTTGCAAAGTACTTATACACTTTAATGGAAATATATTATTATTTATATTTTATTCCAAGAATTGGACAAGAAAGAAATCA
>NW_007788590.1:0-563 GCF_000696425.1 Galeopterus variegatus
AACCCAAAAAGGTCTTCTTCAAGACATGTTATAGTCAAACTGGCAAAACTCAAATACAAAGAGAGAATCTTAAAAGCTGTGAGAGAGAAGCATCAAATCACCTATAAGGGAGCCCCAATCAGACTAACATCAGTCTTTTCATCACAAACCCTATGAGCCAGAAAGGAATGAGATGATATATTCAAAATACTAAAAGACAGAGATTGCCAGCCAAGAATACTCTACCCCAAATGGCTATCCTTCCCAAATGAGGGGTAAATAGTATATTTCTCAGACAAACAAAAACTGTTGGAGTTCACTACCACACGACCACCCTTACAAGAAATTCTCAAGGGAGTACTGGGTTTGGTACCTGAAAAATAACTACCACTGCCATAAAATCCCAAGAAAAATGAAAATCCACTAGTATAAAAAAATGGTATTCATGAAGAGAAAACAAACAAAAAGGCTATCTACAACCCAGGAAACCAACAAATACAGAAAACAAACAGTAAATCAGAAAGCAAGGAACAAAAGACACCTAAGACATCCAAACGAAAATTAATACAATACTAGAAGTAAGT
>NW_007788590.1:1528-2293 GCF_000696425.1 Galeopterus variegatus
GGGAAAATTTATCACATTAAATGCTTACTTCAGAAGAATGGAAAGATGGCAAGTGAACAACCTAACACTTCACCATAAAGAACTAGAAAAACAAGAACAATCCAAACCCAAAGTTAGCAGACGGAAATAAATCATTAAGATCAGAGCAGAATTTAATGAAATAGAAGCCCAAAAAACAATATAAAAAACTAACGAATCAAAAAGTTGGTTTTTTGAAAAGATAAACAAAATTAGCAAACCATTAGCATGGCTAACTAAAAAAGAAGAGAGAAGATCCAAATACCACAAATTAGAAATGAAAAAGGTGATATTATAACTGATACCTCTGAAATATAAGGAATCATTCAAGACTACTATAAACAAATATTAGCAAACGAATTTGAAAATCTGGAGGAAATGGATAAATTTCTGGACACACACAAGCTCCCAAAACTGAGCCAAGAAGACATAGAAAACCTGAACAGACCAATAACAATAAAGGAAATTGAAGCTGTTATCAGAAGGCTCACAACAAAGAAAAGCCCAGGACCAGATGGATTCATAGCAGAATACTACCAAACATTCAAAGAGGAATTGACACCGATTCTTTACAAACTATTTCAAAAGATTGAAATAGAGGCAAATCTCCCAACTCATTCTATGAATCAAACATCATCCTGATACCAAAACCAGGTAAAGATACAATTAAAAAAGAAAACTACAGGCCAATATCCTTGATGAATATAGATGCAAAAATCCTCAATAAAATACTAGCAAACAGAATAC
>NW_007788591.1:0-2293 GCF_000696425.1 Galeopterus variegatus
ATAAACAGCTACATCCGGACCTGCCACGGGGAACAGAAACCCAGGACTTGGAGTTGAACTTTGTATCTGGAAGACTTTGGTTTCTCTCCCTGTTGTAAGGGGAGTAAATACATAGTTGTTGCATACGGGATTGGTGTGTTAAATGGATTGGGGACATTTTTAAAGTAGTATATACCGATTCTCAGCAGCCAAGGGGTGGAATGTACTGGGTATCTGTTAATCCTACTTTCAAGACTTTTTCTTCTTTCTTCTTGAAATCTAATCCTTTTTTCCTTTGGGGAAATAAGGTTTAGTTGGGTCTAATCATACTCCCATCTCCTCCCTTTGGAGAAGGATTCCACCCTGCCCCAAGGGTGGACAAGTGAGCTAGGTTTGCCCAGTCAGAATATTTCATACTCCTGGCCAGGAGCAAAGCACATGTCCCAAAGAGGGCACTCAGAACCATCCCCAAGATATTCCTGCTGAAACAATCTGGGGTCCTTCTTTGAGGTTATGAGTTGTAGGAATGGAAAAACTGGAGCTGCTTGAAGCAATCTTTCTTAGCTCAGGACAAAGCTGTTTTCATCAGGAGAGAATGAGGCCAAAGAAAAATAAGTAAAGACAAGCTAAGAAAAGAGCTGAAGAAGCAGATCCCTGACAAGTTCAGTTCCTTAAATGAATAAATCCCCTCAGTTTGTATTTTCCTGGTTTAAAATGGGTCTCTGTCACCTGCAACCAGAAGATTCCTGACTCATACATTCAAAGAGATGGAGAAGGAGAGGGAGAGGGAGAAAGAAGGGGGGGGGGATAGTTTGTGTGCATGTGTGTTGGTGTCTTATCTCAGCAGGGATTGAGAATTGGATTTCTATATATTTGGCAGTAAGATGTTTATTGTTTTTATTTTTGTTTTTGTTTTTTACAGACAAAGAAATGAACATGCAGAGATTATATAATCCTCCCAATGTCATACAGATACAAAGTAATAGAGCCAAGATTTGTTCTATTTTATTCTCAAGCCCATATACTATATGAAATTAAATGAGATAATGAGACAAGAAAAACAGCCTTCAGCACTGGGCTCCCCCAGATTATCTGGTGTCTGGTCTAGTGGGTGGGAGGGGTGAGTGAACAAAGCACAACAAGAAAGTCCCTTTGTCAGGGATTCCTTCACCAACTAAGCTCTCTTCTTCCCTTGGAATTTCCCCTCCTAGCCTAGTGCTGGAAAGCCTGAAGTTATGGCATCATGCAATCTTATGTCTAAGGGCTTTGAATGGTCATGCTTTCAAAATTTAAAATCCTATTCTCTAGTTATGTGTTCTCTCCTTTCTGTCTTAAGTCAATAAATACTGCTGATAGAAATGGAGGATTCCTTTTGGAACCTGGGTGATAGAGTTTGGATATGTCATCCCTGCCAAAACTCATGTGGAAATTTGATCCCCAATGTGGCAGTGTTAGAAACTGATTGAGTCATGGGGGCGGATCCCTCATGAATGGATTAATGCTCTCCCTGGGGGAGAGGGGCCTGAGTGAGATCTCACTCTATTAGTTCCCGTGAGAGCTGGTTGTTTAAAATACCCTGGCATCTCCTCTCTCTCCTCTCTCTTGCTTCCTCTCACCATGTGATCTGCTTGTACCTGCCAGCTGCTTCCACTTTCTGCCATGAGTTGAAGCAGCCTGAGGCCTGCACCAGATGCAGCTGTCCCAGAATCGTGAGCCAAATAAAACTCTGTCACAGGTGTCCTGTTATAGCAACATAAAATGGACTAATACATTGGGAATTTATTTTTTCCTTTCTCATTCCCTTCCTCCCTCCCTCCCTCTCTTCCTTCCCCCCTCCTCCTTCCTTCCTCCTTTTTTTTCAAGCTGTGTACTTATTTTTTCATTATGTTTTATCATATATCTCTCTGTGTTTGCAGTGGGAGCATCATCCTTGTTAGCTCAGTCTACCAGGTTATTGAAACATCACATATCTCTCCCACCCCAACTTTCCATTCTTGTTGATTCATGCAAACTACCTTCATTCTGCCTTTAAGGAAATCTGTATTGTGAGGATTATAGATGTGATATCAAGGGTGAGTTTGGGGGAGAGGGATTCCATGGCCTGGGACTGCTTGGGGACAGATTCTGGTCTGGAGATGGTGATCTTAATACTGCCTGCAACCTGAAAGTCATTATGTATATCAGCTGAATCCTTCCTGTTATGAGAAGCTGTAATTAATGCATGTGATGATTTATTCTTCCCTGCTAAGGGCGTCACATTAATGATTACTGGGTGCTACATATGTTATCTCTTCTGTATCTTTAATAAAAATAA
>NW_007788592.1:0-2293 GCF_000696425.1 Galeopterus variegatus
ATCAGGATGATTAGTATACTCATCATTGCAAAATGTAATCTTTCTTTGTGACCATTAACCAGTTTCTCCCTAACCCCCTCCCACTCCCCCCTTCCCACCTCTAAGTAACCACAGTTCTGTTCTCTTATTCTGATATATACACAATGGAATACTACTCAGTCATAAAAAAGAATGAAATTCTGCCATTTACAGCAACATGGATGAGCTTGGAGAAAATTATGTTAAGTGAAATAAGCCAGGCACAGAAAGATAAATACTGCATGTCCTCATAAGTGGGAGCAAAGAAAGATAGAGAAAGAAAGAAAGAGAGACAGAAAATAATTTCAGAGATTTTAAAGTGCTCCAACATTGTGGGTCATTAGAGCCCTTAGGTTCCGTTTAAATCCTCTGTGGAGTGCAGCTGAAATCAAAGCCACACCCTTCCTCCCTTGAGGACACAACAAAGGAGCAAAGAAAAAGGGACCTGAGACTTTGTGTGCTCAGGCACAACCTGCAGCCTTTCTGGGCCTCAGTTTCCCCACCTGTGAAATGAGAGTATTGGCCTTTTTCTCTAAGGTCCCTTCCTGCATTAATTGTCTGCAACCCGTAACTTTAGGACAGCAGCCCAGAGGCAGAGGCTGGGTCATTGCTACAGAGGGCAGGTGCTGTCTTTACCTGGCCGAGCTCACCCCCAGGCAGGGGCTCGGGCCTTACTAAACAGAGCCCAGGGCTTGTGTGACTTCTGACCTGGCCTGCCACCTTGAGTTAACTCCTGCCTCTGCCATTCTGGTGAGGCAACCAGCAAGGTAGGGAGCCCTGCTCCATACAAGAACCAAGATGCTGGAAATGAGCTCCATTCCCAAAAAGAAAGAGCTAAGGAAAAAAAGATCTGCCATCTTCCTCAAAATAAAAACAGAGGCAGATGGCTGGGAGGGTTTCCATGGTTAATTAAATATGCTTTAGACTCTAAGTTAATTACAAAATGATTCCTGCAGGGGGGAGCTCTGCTTTGCATGGAGCAGGTTCAGGTGAATCGTCGGGAGATGCTGCAGGAGGCTCAGGGGCCTGCTTTGCTTCTCTCCCCAGCGTGAATAAATATTTTCCAGTCCAGGCCTTTAGGAGATCTCCGAGGCAGCAAATGCCACCCACCTGGGGGGTGACAGGAGCCACTCCCCGTGTCTGAGCATCCGTAAGAAAAGAGGTACCACATGGCAGAACTGAGACTCCATAATTTCCCTTCTCAGAATCTCTTCTAAGGAAATTATCAGAAACCCAGATAAAGATTTCCTGGACAAGAATATTCCCCACACCATCATTTATAATTGTGAAAAATAGGAAACCGCCCAGATGCCTTCAAATAGAGAACTGGCTAAATAAATCCTGGTACAACCAGACAACAAAACGTTAGATGATCATTAAAACGGTGTTTTTGGAGAATAGATAATGACATGGGGGATGCTCCGGTAGTATGAAGTGAAAAAAGCAAGATGCAAAATTGTAGATAAAATACCACGTAATTTTAAGAACAGTTGTGCCCAGGAAGATGATAATTTTTAAAAATGCCAGCGCCCCTTATAATGGACTTCCGAGTGGGCCCGAACAATTTTATCACACCCTCTTTGAAGTAGATGAACTTCACTAAAGTCTGGGCTTCCAGGACTGATGAAGGTGGGCAATGGTTTATTTTCTAGAACTCTCCCCTTCAAGCGCTTTAGAAGGGAAGCCTTGCACATGCTCAATGCCCATTCCCCCTGTAGAATGGGATATATGCCATCAGCTCTGACGACAGCACAGGAATCCAGGGGAGAGGAGGTAGGCAGGAGTTCTGGAACCACCTAACCTGGGAAGGAGATGAGACCTTGAAGCTCATGAGAGCTGTAAGGAGAAAGCTGGGGCCTCCCAGAGGTAGGAGGAGCCCTTACAGGAAGCACAGGGCATGACAAAGTCAATGGTGAAATCCCAGACCTGGCCAGGACCGCAGGACTGGACTCTCCTCAGTTTCTGGAACTTCCTTGGAGTCCCCACGATCACATAGGGTCAATGGTAGCAAGACTGACCTGTAGAAGTTTAGAAGGCATTGTTGACCTCGTGTGCCCACTGGCATGCCAGGAGTAGGGGATGGAAATAGAAGAAACATTTATAAATGTTTATATGATCCAAACACCACTTGAACATTATAATAGTCACCATTCCTGGTCAATTTGGCAAGCCCCCATCACCAAAACAACTCACGTGCCAGAATTAAAAAGTGGAAGCCATTACTAAAAGGGGAAGGAAGGAATCCCGTGTTTTGTGCTTATGTAGTCCTGTCTGG
>NW_007788593.1:0-397 GCF_000696425.1 Galeopterus variegatus
TCTATACCTAACTTATAGAGGGTCTTTGTCATGAATGAGTATTGGATTTTATCAAATATTTTTCAGCATCAATAGAGATGATCATATGGTCTTTGTGTTTGATTTTATTAATATGGTGGATCACATTTATTGATTTGCGTATGTTGAACCAACCTTGCATCCCTGGGATGAATCCTGCTTGATCATGGTGAATGATTTTACATATGTGTTGTTGTATTCTGTTTGCTAATATTTTACTGAGGATTTTTGCATCTATATTCATCAAGGGCATTGGCCTGTAGTTTTCTTTTTTAGTTGTATCTTTACCTGGTTTTGGTAACAGGATGATGTTTGCTTCATAGAATGAGTTTGGGAGATTTGCCTCTGTTTCAATCTTTTGGAATAGTTTGTAAAGAAT
>NW_007788593.1:1535-2028 GCF_000696425.1 Galeopterus variegatus
TCTCCTAGCTGGATAGATCCTTTTATCATTATGTAGTGACCCTCATTGTCTCTTTTTATGGTTTTTAGTTTAAAGTCTATTTTGTCAGATATGAGAATAGCTACTCCAGCTCATTTTTATTTGCTGTTTGCCTGGAGGATCTATTTCTATCCTTTCACTCTTAGTCTATGTGAGTCTTTATGGGTGAGGTGGGTCTCTTGTAGGCAGCATATAGTTGGGTCCACCTTTCTTATCCAGTCAGCCAATCTGTGTCTTTTGATTGGGGAATTTAAACCTTATACATTAAGAGTTATTATTGAAAGGTGTTGTTTAATTCCTAGCATTTTATTGGTTGTATAGTTGTCTTGGGTGTCTTTGTTGCTTGCTTTCTGTTTTGCTGTTTGATTTCTGTGTTTGTTGGTTCCTTAGGTTGCAGCTAGTGTTTTTGTTCATTTGTTTTCTTTTCATGATTGTCATTTTTATTAGAGTAGTGGGTTTTTATTTTACTTGGATT
>NW_007788594.1:0-2293 GCF_000696425.1 Galeopterus variegatus
ACATCTCCACAGAGCATCTGAGATTTGCCCTTATAAATAAAGATGGACAGATAAGTAAAGCACAAGCTATGAAGACCATCCAGACAAGCCTCTGAACAGGAACATGGCTGGCTCTCCAGACCCCATGCTAGAAATATTACAGTTACCATAATTACAGATGGACCAGGCAGTTATCAAGTTAGACATGGAGCCAAGCCTGCCACGGAGAGGTGGGAAGGGGCTGAGAAGTGCAGTCCTTGTATGGTTAAGGACTCCCACCATGTTCCTTTGGAAGTAGAGTTTCTGTAAGTGCTGTGTCCAAATCAGTGCTTGGGACATACGGCACACTGGCCTCAGGCAGAAAGCCCAGCATGACACTGAGAGCTACCTGTGGCTTAAGGTGAAAACTGTGCTGTATGGGTAGTCTTTCCCCTGGAGCCCGGGGTGCCTAAGTAGAAGCAGCAAGTATCAAAAAAAGCAACACAGAGCACCCCGACCAGTAGCCAAGACCCATGATTTGTACCCTCTAGCCTGTATGTGTATGTATGTGCTTTTTTCTTACCAGAACAGCAGAAACTGCACAAACTCCACTGTTTTTACTTCAAGTCCGGATATGTGGACACTCTACTAACACTTTCTACCCTCACCTTGCTGATGTCAAGGAAGGGCTGATAGGAAAATACAAACCGTGTGCACCCTGTTTCCATTCCCTACTTGCCATAATTTTCAGCAGAAGCAGTTGGCTAACAGGACAAGTAACAAGAGGAAGAAAGGATGTGAGGTTTCTCTGGCCGTTCAGGCTTAGCAGAATGTGAATGCCTTCTTTCTCCATGCACAGCCCATGCTGGCTCAGACAGCAAGCATGACCCCTGGGGCTGTCTGCACCTGCTCTCCCTTACAGAGGTGACCCTACCTTGCAGCTCACTGCGAGTCTTGCGGAAGCCCCAGCCTGGTAGGTCCACTGGGATTCTGTGCTATGGAGAGCGTGATTGGGGTGGAAAGGAATGGTTTACACAGAAATGTGCATCTCTCCTTTTCACAGAAATTCAGAGATAAAATTATGACAATTTAGAGATGGTGATGGCAGAACATTAAGCCAAGCACAGTGCCCTTCTGAGTGTGGGGCCCTTGGTCACTGCAGTGGTCACACGCCCATGAAGCAGCCCTTTGGAAAGGATGGATAAGGATACACTGCACAGGGGTCGCAAAACTCCACCTCCATCTTCTTAGGGTCCAGGCTGGCCCTGAGAATTAAATTGACATAAGATGGATTAACAGTAGGAAAGCACACAAATTCATTTTATACAAGTTTTGCATGGGAAAGGAGCCCTCATGAGAACATGAAGACCTAAAGAAGCAGTTAGACTTGATCACTTACATACTGAATTAGACAACAAATAGTAAGTTGTGAAATATGACAAGGCAAAGGGTCCTCTCAGTGACTCTTTAGACAAGGGGAAAAAATTAGAATACAAAACTCTACCTGTAGAATAACCCAATTCTATAAGAAACTGAAATGAAAACATCCATAAATTTAAAACAGTATTTATTATTTTATTTCATGAATTTTCTATAGAGAGCATGCAATGGCTATAATGAGAAAAAAATGTTGCTATTCTTTTTTAAGCGGCACTGAGTTTTCTGACATAGGAGCAAGATCTCTTTCCCTTCTGCAGACCCTGATGCCAGCATTCTTGCTGCGAATCAGCACAGGGGTGTCCAATAGAGCAACAACACTCAGGCACTTTTGGAGGGCACTTTCCTTATTTTTTCGGTCCTGGCAAGTCAGGTGGCAATGATAAAATACATTTGAGTGCAAGAAAGATTAGAAAACAACCTTGCTTGTAAAGAGAAGCTAGAGTACAAATTTTTAAAAAATAGAACAGCCAGCCCTCCGCCTCAAGTGTAGGAGGAGCTCGTAAGTATGTGTGAAACTGCACTAAGGATTTTCATGCTTTCTCTCTGTCTGGATTTGATTATTTACACAGAGTTTGCATAACATATTAGAGTTGAAACACAGAGGAATTTTGTTTGCTTGTTTGTTTTCCCAGATTCATACCTATAAGATTTATACTTTGCATATAATTTGGAGATCTTGAGATCTCTTTGAAATACATGCATGCACATCTTTAGCGAGCTACACCAGAGAACTGAAAGCATAAAATCAAGTTACATGCAAAGTGAAGAAGTAGCAATACCTTCTTTACAAGTGATTTTCAGTTTACTACCCAAGACCAAGGCTCTGGTCTCCCCACCAATCTGGGAGCAGAAAGATTAACTAAAACAAGCACTGGAGCTTTTAAATTCACCCACC
>NW_007788595.1:0-2292 GCF_000696425.1 Galeopterus variegatus
TAAGGTTGCAATGGCTGAGTGTAAGGTTGTGGTTTTTGCAGAGTCCTTTGTAATAGTTCTCATTATCAGGCATTTATACTTGAGAACCATCTCTTCATGGTCTACCCTGGCTCTATTTGTCAGGGTTTTGTTTTCTTTGTTTGTTTATTTGTTTTTAACACAAGTGACTTCATTTTGATTCTGACAACTTTTGCAGTCTTGTCTTTTCCAGAATGCCATACATATAGAAAATCATACTATATGTATACTTTTGTATGACCCTTACTTTTTCCACTTAAAAATGCATTTTAGATTGATCTATGTTATTCTTTTTTTATTGTTCCATATAAGAATAATATGCATAGGTTTTGTCTTATAAATGAAAATAGAAGTGAGATGGAAGTGAAAACAAATGGAAAGAGTGATTGTCTTACTCTGTCTTCTACATATCTTCCTTTATGACTATTAATGATTGACATCTTTAATAATAATGCCTGATAACAAGAACTATCACAAAGGACTCTGCAAAAACCACAACCTTACACTCAGCCATTGCAACTGTACATGAAAAAGTACTTCTGTGAGGGCAACTGCCCGCCAGCTGTCTGTCACACATCAGACAGGTGTCACCCTTGTCATTGATCCTTGTAGCCAAGGATAATTATCCCAAAACAATAATGTGATCCTCCTCATTTTTCCTTTAAAAACCTTTTCTTCTTTTACCTCCCTGGATATGCCCATAGTATACTATTAATTATAATTAATAATAACTTTTTTTTTTTTTTTTAGAATAACTATCAGTCGAGGACAGGCTGAACTTAATGCTATGGAAATTTAAAATGCTCCACATGAATTACCAACTAGCGTCTTTGCTGTACTTTTCTTATAAAAAGGAGAGTACTCAATAATGTCTGTTAATAATTATAACATGCACCTGCAGAAACTCTTGATTAAATGTAAAGTAACATATCTTGCCATTGCCTGGGGAAGGGGAGGTGGGCATCAAACTCAGTTTACCACCCACATTCATCTTGGAGTTGTTTAATTTACCAGATCTCTCGCTTCCTAGTAATATAGCCTCAAATCAGTGATGTTTTTTTCTATTAAAAAGAGTCTGAGAAAATGACACAAATAAATGGATATTAAAACTTTGCAAAGCTAAATGTACCTTATAACAAGACAGTCTAAGAAACACTTGATGTTAAAATAAAATGATCATCTAAGCATAGAGTAAATTTGAGAAAGTTTGTTTTGGAAATATTTTCCTTAAAAAGTCTTAGCAACTGATTCTGTTTTGGTTAATTCTACTACTGGTAATCTTAAGGGTTTGTCAGCAATTTTTTATGAAGTATAGGCTGTGGAGTATCTTATCAATAACCCCTGTGTTAGTGTTCTGTGATAATATGCATTAACTTGATAAACGAGGGGCCATTACAGTCTATCACTGCAGTGATCCATACATGAGGACTCCCTAAGTACATGTTGACACAATATTGCAGCAGTGATCCATGAATTAAATATGCTTCAGATCTGAGCCATTACAAGTTTAAATTTACCAGTTCCACTGACAAATGCCAGTTTTGACTCTATGATCAATTCTTCTGTAAACATTTGTCTAATTTCTCCCAGTAATGAATATTACTTCTGAACCACCCTGCTTATTGTTATGTGACTTCATCAACATTCTAAGTCCCATTTTATACTGACTGTATTTGAAACTCTTTAAGCATTACAGAAGAGATCTATGGAATAATGTGCAATAGTATCCACACGAATGTAATTCTTTTGTGAATAATGGAAAGTGCTATTTTATTCTTTTTAAGGACTAGGCATAATGAGTACTCAATAGACTTAAAATGAAAGAAAATTAAAATTTTATTTGGGTCATTATTCAGTCCATCCTTCATTGTAGAACATTCATGAAGTTTTTGTCATGGCAGGGTGAGCACAAAAAATGTGACAGTATTCCCTGGTACTTAGCATTTACTTCTTTTATTCTGTCGTTTTTCTTTTACAAATATTAAAATTTTCTCAGTGCACATTATGCAAGATAATAGTAATAGTTTCTCAAATATTTATAATAGAGTTGCTTTATATTTGAGGCAAAACATTCTTTACTGTGCTGAACACACTGGATATTGCCTCTAAAGAGAACAAATGCTAATTACAGGGACAGAAAGTTGAAAAAAAAAAAAAAGACAAGATGAATAGTGAAGAAAGTTTAAAGAAATGCCCCCAAATATTTGGGTCAGATATTCCTTTGAAATGGGAGGTGAGTTGAAAAAATAGGTAGAACAGGAGACAGTGAGAGGA
>NW_007788596.1:0-2292 GCF_000696425.1 Galeopterus variegatus
CATAGATGAATCTGGAGAAAATTATCCTAAGTAAAACAACTCACATACAGAAAGAGAAATACCACATGTTTTCACTCATAACTGGGAGCTGATTCCATAAACAAACAAATGAACAATAAAGAGAGACAAAGAGAAAGAATGAAAAAACAATCACAGTAATACATTGAACTTTTAAAAAACTAGAGGTGAAAAGGGGGAGGGGAGGGGGAGAGGGAGGGGGACTAATGAGGAATTGGTCAGTGGAAACAAAGAATGATTGTGTATTGTAATGATGAATAAGCTAACTGTACTGATCTAACCACCATAAATAAATAAATAAATAAATAATTTTCCGAGAAATATTTGAATTAAAAATTTAATCAAAGTTCCAGAAATACTAAAAAGATATGTAAAACAAAGGTAAGAATTAAATAAGGTGATAAGTAAAACACCTGTTAGAAGAATAGATAAATAAATCGACCATACCAAGTGCTGGCAAGGATGCAAAGCAACTATAATTTCATATTTGCTGGTGGGAACGCAAAATAGTACAGTGACTTTGGAAAAAAAGTTTGGCACCTTCTGGTAAAATTTAAATGTACATCTACTGTAGGACCCAGCAATCCCACTCCTAGATGTTATTCAGAAAACAAATCAGAGATTGATGGGGGTGGGGTAGAAAGTTGGGAAATGACTATAAAGGATAGCACACGGGGATATGTGGAGGTTATAGAACTCTTTGATATAGTAGTTGGATAATGGTTATCCATCAATGCTATGCATTTGCCATTACTAAAAGAACCATAAACACACAAAAAAGGATTAATTTTGCTTTATGTAAATTTTTAATGAATAAAAAAATTTAAAAGACAAAAGCATCATACAAATACGTGTTTATGATTTTATTTTGCTCTTTCAAAATCTTCTTAGGAATTAATAATTAACAGACTTTTCATAAATATGTTCCCTACAAATGTCTCTCAATTGAGTTTATATCAAATTAAGGCCCTAATAACTGGTCTAGACATTTTTAACTTTAATTATCTGATTTTACACCTAACCAGTATGCAATCCCAAAACAATTTTGAGACTTCTGCAATGTTGCTTCCCTTTTCAAATTGATGATTTATTGAAAGCCATTTCTTTTCATATAACCAAGACAGTTTTTCTCTCTTAAGCACAATACTTCTGTCACTAACAATTCTATGCACTTTCTTTAACTTGTATCCCATTTTAAGTCAAAATACATATTGTAAGTAATCAGTATTATTGGGCCTCACCAATTATAGTGTTCGAACTCAGAAAAAGTATACTTTGTCTTTGAAATTATTTTAATACTTTATTCTTCTTAAAAACATCACCAATTCTAAATTCCTATAAGCCACCCTTAGCATTTGTATCATTTTAGAATTTACTTTTTGCTTCTGTTTTTCTTATTTTATGCTTTAATAAACTTCTCTCACTTAAATATGTTTAACATTAAACCCAACCCTTTTCTGTACAGGTATGGTATAGTAACTTAAGTGTCTCAAAAAAATTTTTTTTAACCATGCAAATTATTAAGAAATGAGGTAGGCAAGGATGAGACTGTAAAGCAGTTTTTCTCATCCAAGGATGATTTTGCCCCTTGGGAGACATTTGGCAATGTCTGCAAGCATTGTTGGCTGTCACAGAAAGGGATGGAGGGGCAACAGGTTTGCTACTAGCATCTAGTAGGTAGAGCCATGGCTGCTACTGAACATCCTACAATGCACAGAAAAGCCATCCACGACGAAGAATTACCCAGTCCAAATGGCAACAGTACTGAGACTGAGAAATCCTGGCCCACAGCAATTATAGGTAGAGCCATGGCTGCTACTGAACATCCTACAATGCACAGAAAAGCCATCCACGACAAAGAATTACCCAGTCCAAATGGCAACAGTACTGAGACTGAGAAATCCTGGCCCACAGCAATTAACCTATTCAAGAATGTGCATCTACCAATGCAAACAAACAAAATCAAAACTTGAGACAATTTCTAGGCCATTTCACTTACTCTGCTTCAACTACTCCATGGCTACATACATAAACACAAGTAGGTTTGTCACCTTTTTCAATATCAAGGGGCAGTAACTACTTTCCCTACCATTTGTCAAATAAAGGCACAAGATGAAACAGTGTAAGAAATACATCAAAAGTTTGCAATAAAAATAGATGTAATATGACTGGAGGGAACAGAAAGCCATACAAAAACGATTCTGAGGGGCCGGCCCGGTGGCGCACTGCTACAGTGCGCCGCTTGGGAGCACGGCGGCAATCCCGCCGAGGGTT
>NW_007788597.1:0-2292 GCF_000696425.1 Galeopterus variegatus
TTTTTTGTTTTTTGTTTTTCCTGCTGCAGCGGAGCTTCCTTTCAAGGGCAGTGGGAGAATGGGGAGGGCAGGGGAGGTAAGGCTCCTTCTCTAATCCACTGGAGTGCAGGTAGAGGTGGGTAGAAGAGCATGGTAGCAATTTCATGCTCATCGTAGAGGAGAGAGAGCATTTGCCATTCCCAACACTTTCTGTCTATAAAGTCCTAGGGGAGGATTCCTACTGGCCCAGCTTGGGTCATGTATCTACCTTGTGGACAAATCAGGTGGCTAGGAAAATTGTGTGTGCTGATTGGCTAGGCCTGGCTCATGGGCCCACCCTGAGGCTGGAGGAGCTGGGGAATTGTGATTAGCAGCCCCACCAGATTGCATGGAATGGGGGAGCAGCCGTTCTGTGAAAGAAAGGGGTACAGTCACCAAAAGCAGACAAGAATGCCAGGCAGACACAAACAAAAAATGCTCCACACACAGGGGACGGAGGAAGCAATAGAATAAACTTAGCACACCTTGGAGCTTCAATTTTAGTTCAAGACTTTTTGGGGAAAGTGTTTTTACTGACATCTTAAAACATTATTTTTACTTGTAACACACACGGCCATATTCTGGAATAAAGTTTATAGGCTTCTAAGGTCAAAAATGTTTTGGACTTGCAGCAGGCTGTTTTCCTTATGGAATTCCCCTCCTACCCCTGTATATATCTGATGTTAAGGATACTTAGGCAGGAATGGAGCTGGGGTTGGAAAGTTTGAGACACACTAGAAATGGAAATAACATGGATTTGGGAGCCAGAGAGATGTGGCTTAAAATCTTGGTCTGCCATTTTCTAGCATGTGATCTTAGGGAAGTCATGTCCTCTCTCTGAGCCTGTCCTCTCCTCTGTAAAATGGGTACAATGATGCCTACTTGGCAGAGAGGTGGTGAGAAGGAGTAACTGGCCTAATGCTGAAACATGCATTCCAGTACGTGGTTCCAAGGAGGACACGTTGTAAATGTCAGCTCTCACTCCCCTCCTTCCTCTGTCTGCAGGCTCCTCGGGCTGCCTCTGATGATTCAGGGCCCTGAGGTTCACATGCAGCCCCCAGCTAAATCTCTACTGCTCTTGCAGGAGCCTGTGACTTGCTCCTCTTGGGAGCTATAAGCATAGACATGGCACGGTGATAACTGGCTTTGCCACCTGCAGATACGGAATAGGCAATTAATCCTTTGTTAGCATAACGTCACCCACAGAAGGGGAAATCACCATCCTATTTGCCCAAAGCCCTTTGAACTAACTTCTCTTGTGGTACACATTACCAAGCACTGCTATGATGCATTTACCTGCTTATATGTGTCTTGCTGCCACCAGTTTGTGAATTCTTGGAGGCAGGAATTGTTTTCTCTACCTCTGTCTTTCCACTGCTCAACACAGAAGCTGGCACAGAGTAGGGGCCCAATGATGGCTTAACGAAGTAATGAGTGGATAGATCTGCTGCCCCAGGTTGCTTTTGGTCCAGATTAAAATGCAGCAGGTATGTACTAAGAGCTCTTTCATTTGTTCTTTCATGTAATCTTTAAAACAACCCTATGTCATAGGGACTATAATTTGCCCCCATTTTAGAGATGAGAAACTGAGGCTGGAGGATTAAGGAACTTGCCTGTGCTCAGCCAGCCTGTGAGTTGTGGCACTGGAATGCAAATTCAATTCTGAATAAACCTCTCCATGCTTCTGTCTCCCATCCCAGGTTACACTGAGGTGTGGAGAGAAGAGGGCTGGGGTACAGAGAAGCCCCCAGAAATAAAGCTGAAATGGGGGTCCACTAGAGAGAGAAAGGGCTGGTGTTCAGAGCATCCTGCTTGGTGGGGCTGGGGGAGGGGGAGGAGAAGGGGGGTTTGGGGGCTGACGGTCATGGGGAATTTCAAGGGGACTTGGGGTCTAAGGAGACTGGGTTGATGGTCAAGTACAGTAGGAGGAAGTGTCCGGGCAGGGTCTTCCCCTTGGAACTGTCTGGGGCTGGGAGTCAGCCTCTTCAGGTTGTTTTCAAGCTGGATTGGGGGGTGTTTAATATTAATAGTAATGACTGTGGCGGGAAGATAATAGGCCTCAGTCAGATTAGAAGGGGGTAAGCGCTTATCTATGGCTGCTGAAGACACATGTCTTTCACCTGCTCCTTTAATATCCCCCTTCTTTCATTCTACCGCCCACCGCCTCCCACCAGCCTAGAACAAAAGGGGTATTATGGGCCGGGGTGTTTTCAGGCTGCAGCCAAGGAGACCTCCCCTTCCCCCTCTGCCTCTCCCTGCCCCGCCCCCCCCCCC
>NW_007788598.1:0-2292 GCF_000696425.1 Galeopterus variegatus
ACCACTGAACAGTACACTTAAAAATAGTTAAGATGTTGGCCAGTTAGCCAGTTGGTTAGAGCATGGTGCTAATAACTCTAAGGTCCAGGGTTTGATCCCTCTAACGGCCAGCTGCCAAAAGGGAAAAAAAAAAAAAAAAGGTTAAGATGGTAAATTCTATGTTATATGTATTTTACCAATATTAAAAAGAAAAGTGGGAAAAAAAAGTAGGTGGGGCCACGCTGTCAGCATAGTTCAGCTCTTGACATTCAGGAACACCACTTCCTTTCATCTTATGGCTCTGCTGTCTTCTAGGTCAGTTCTTCTCAAACAGTAATACAAGGATACTTCAAAAAGTTCATCGAAATGTGTAATTAAAAGGTGATACGAGGCCAAGCCCGTGGCGCACTCGGGAGAGTGCAGTGCTGGGAGCACAGCAGCAGCGCTCCCGCGGTGGGGTCGGATCCTACATAGGGATGACCGGTGCGCTCACAGCGCTCACTGGCTGAGCGCGGTGTGGCCGGTCTCAAAAAGGACAAAAAAAAAAAAGTGATACGAGTCTTTCCATGAACTTTCTGAAGACTCTTCAGATAAAATGCAAATCACATGGGCATCTAGATAAAATGCAAATCACATGGGCATCTTGTTACACGGCAGACTCTGATTCAGTATGTCTGGACCGAGGCCTGTGATTCTGCCTTTCTGACAACTTCTCGGGTGATGCCGCTGCTACTGACCCTTGGACCACTTAGAACAGCAAGATGCTAGGATATTGGTTTTTTCTGAATGGTCCAAGTTGTGTTGCTGTCAAGCATGATTTCCTGCTCAAAAGAAGGGGGAAAGTGAAAAGGAAGCAATTTCCTTTTAAGCAAGTGACATAGAAGCTGCACAAATCACCACTGTTCTCATTCCATTGATGAGAATTTAGTCATGTGGTGACACCCAGCTATAAATCTATTACTGTGGAAGAAAGGGAAAGAAATTTGGAAGGACAACTAACGATCTTCCTTAGATCTTATTCTGGGTGTCAGTTTCTTCATCTGTTAAATCAGGGCCTTTTTTTAATGAAGTAAAAATGACAAGTTTTGTTTATTAGGCTCAATTGGTGGTAAGATGTACTACAGGGAATACAGCTAGGTATTCATGCAGGGCATGAAATGTACAGAAGACTGCACATTTTAAGCATATTCTCAAGATTTTAGTTATATCATGAAACCAAAAGAAGTAGTAGCTGTAGATTTAGGAAAATAAACACAGAAGATATGGATCTCAGTCTCCAAACTCAGGTGTGTAATAAATATACTTGATTTATTCTACCATGACTCAATATTTCAATCCTGTTTCTGCCAGAGTGACAGAAACTGTGGATAGAGCACTTTTGTTTCCAGGAGGAATACTGTTAAGAGGCGAGAAGAAAAAAAAAAAGAAAGAAATAAAAAGGACATATGCTGAAGGAAGGGAAATCAGGGCCTTTATAGCTCTAACATTCTGTGGTTTTGTGACATCAAATGTCCTGAACTGCATAAACTTGGATTCTGTGCTTGCTTAATGTTATTTTCTTGGAATGTGACAGGAAAAATTTTTATTTTGAGACAAAGAAGATTTTTAAAATTTATTTCTTACCCTCTTCTAATGGAAGAGCATTGATAGATGAACAGAATTTTAGATGTGAAGATAAAAATAAAGAAATTAGGAAGGAGCTGAATTGCTCTGTGGGAAAAAAAAGAGGAAGAGATTTGAGAGTTTGGAGGGAAGATCCCAGGGGCCATAAAGATGATTTTAACCAGACAGGCTCACAAGTCTGCCTGAAAAAAGGATTAGAAAGGAGGGGGTAGCTGGTTTCTAAAGATGAACTTGGGGGGAGAACAGAGCTGTTTAATGGAGATTTTTATTAAATTTTACTGTGCTGTATGATGTAACCCTCCAGTCCATCTTCTCTACAAAATCTTCCCTCTAGTGCCTTGTAGAACAGATTTTCTTTTGAGAAATAAGGAGAAGCACTGAATCCTCCCCTAACGATAGCACAAGATAGGAATGAAGGCAGTCACTGGCTTATGTAATATAGTAGATACTCTCATTCAACTTCAACACTTGTTTTAAGAGTAAAAAAGAAGAAAACAAAACACATACTGAAAAAAACCAGGCAGGTTTTGCTGCTCTAAAAAAGGCTTCCTGGAGTATGTTTCTGCAGTGATGACTTACTATGAGGACCTCAGCCTTTTCATCGATGACCTAAGGAACAGTCACAGAATGGTTTTTTTTTTTTTTTTTTAAAGATGACCAGTAAGGGGATCTTAACCCTTGACTTGGTGT
>NW_007788599.1:0-2292 GCF_000696425.1 Galeopterus variegatus
GCTGCGCTCCCAAGCGGTGTACTCTCCAGTGCGCCACCGGGCTGGCCCCAAAATACAGTTTCTTAATACACAGCCACAGGGTTATAACTTCTTTTACCCACCTTTACTGCCAATACTGTTACTGGCAAACTGGAGTGCTGGGTTGACAGCTGGGACGTAGAGAAAGGGCACAGTGACATACTGCTGGAGGAGGGGAAAAAAGTCTCTGACATGAGCCACATTTGGATTCAAGATCATCTACTGCAAGACCAAAAAATCTCTCTATAAACATCAAATTATGAAATGATCAGGTTTGCTGAATGATAAGTCGGGGCAAAGTGACTATGCTACAAGCAATAGGGAAAAAAAAGACATTTAGCCAAAAAGAGGCTGAGATACAGGTCAGAAATAACACTGGTGGATCTCTGTTTACTGAGGCATAGAATGAATTAGATGGCAGAGGAACAATAAGGACTTGAAGGTGGAGTGGGTGAGGAAGAGATTATCATTTTTAATGTAAATGGGTAGAGAAGAGCCACATGATAGTTTGCTTGTCAAATGTGTGAGAAAAGTGTAGGCTTCTGGAGACAAAACTGACTGTCAAAAGAAATCATTGATCCCAGGGATCTATCAACTGCTCATTTAGCTGGGACTTGAGAGTACTGACAATAAATTAATTCCAAATATGGAAATTGCCTGCCCAGTTAGATCAATTGGTTAGAGCATGGTGTTATAACACCAAAGTCCAGGGTTTGATCCCTAGTACAGGCAGCTGCCAAAAAAAGAAAAAAATCCACAAACAAATATGAAGAATTTTTAAATTTTATTAAGTCTGAGTTATTGAGGTATAATTTACATATAGCAAAACTGTCCATTTTAAGTCTACAATTCTATGAATTTTGACAAACACATATAGTCATATAACCACCACCACAATCAAGAAAAAGAGCATCTTATCCTAAAAAGTTCCCTCCTGCTCCTCTGTAGCCAGCCCTCTCCTCCCACCCCTAACAACCACTGATCTGCTTTCCATCCCAGTAGTTTTGCCTTTTCTAGAATGTTATATAAATGGAGTCATACAGTATGTAGCCTTGAGTCTAGCTTCTTCCTGTTAGCACAATGCACCTGAGATTCACTCATGCTGATGCAGGTATCAGTAGTTCCTTTTCATTGCTGTGTAGAATTCCATTTTATGGAAGTACCACAACTTGTTCATCTGTTTGCCTGTTGGTGTGCATTTGGGTTGTTTCCTGTTTGAGGGATTACGAATAAAGCTGCTATAGATATTCATGTATAGGTTTTTGTGTGGATATATATATTAATTTCTATAGGGTAGTTATACAGAAGGGAGAATGCTAGGTAGTATGGCAAGTAAATAGCTATCTTTATTAAAAAATAACAACCTTTTTCAAAATGGCTGTACCATTTTGCATTCACACCAACAACATATGAGAGTTCCATTGTCCCCCATCCTCATCAACACTTGGTATTTGTCAATTAAACATTAAAAAATTTTTTTAATGTCTAATTGTTTTATTTATTTATTTATTTTTTGGCAGCTGGCATGTATGTGATCTGAACATATAGGTGTTATCAACACCATGCTCTATCCAACTGAGCTAACCAGCCAGCCCTTAATTGTGGTTTTAATTTGCATTTCCCTAATGACTGATGATAGGCATCTTTTCTTTTTTTTTTTTTCCTTTTTTGTCTTTTTTCGTGACCGGCAACGGATCGCAACCCTCAGTGTCGCGCTCGTACCGGACCGGGACCGGCAACGGGATCGCAACCCTCGGTGTTGCGCCTGCACCTCGCTCAGCCAGTGAGCGGCTGGTCTGTATGTGGGATCCGAACCCTCGGCGGGAGCGCCGCCGCGCTCCCAAGCGGCGCACTGTAGCAGTGCGCCACCGGGCCGGCCCGATAGGCATCTTTTCATGTGCTTATTTAACATCCTTGTATCTTCTCCAGTGAAGTGTCTATTCAAATTTCTTGCCTATGTTTTTAATTATTGTGGGTTTTTTTTGCTGAGTTCTGTGAATTCTTTATATATTCTGAATACCAGACTTTTATCAGGTATATGTTTTCTTTTTCTTTCTTTCTTTCTTTTTTTTAAAAAAGATGACCAGTAAGGGGATTTTAACCCTTGACTTGGTGTTGTCAGCACCACGCTCAGCCAGTAAGCTAACTGGCCATCCCTATATAGGATCCAAACCCATGGCCTTGGTGTTATCAGCACCGCACTCTCCCGAGTGAGCCACGGGCGGCCTTCCAGTATATGTTTTCTAAAGACGAGAATTGAACTTAAAAAATTCT
>NW_007788600.1:0-2292 GCF_000696425.1 Galeopterus variegatus
TGAAAATTGCAATCTATTGTTGTGGTGCTAAAGGAAACAAGGAAGAGGAAATTGCATTCTTGCTTGTGTTGAGATTTTATTTTTTATTTTATTTTTTTGTGGCTGGCTGATACGGGAATCTGAACACGTGACCTTGGTGTTATAAACTGCACATTGACCAACTGAGCTAGTCAGCCAGCCTTGTGTTAAAATTTTAAAGGGATGTATCATAGCTCTGAAGGTGTGCTCAATGTATGGTCATCAATATACAGAATCCACAGCATTGGTGGCAATTTGGAAAATTAGATGTGGACACAAAGAATTCAGCAGCCCTGTCCCTTTTCACATCTGCTTTGTCTTAACAAGGCAAGAAGAGCTGTAATAAATGGTAAGGAAGTTAGTATAAGAAGGATGATGGAAAGGATCATTAAGTGGTCTGTTTATATTTGTACCGTATATTCCTAGTTGAAAACATTAGAGGCATCTGGAACATTTCTGCTTCTAGCCATATGGGTTGACAGGGTCTGGATTCATTCTCCTACTGGAATAACTAGAAAAACAAATAAAATATAGGAAACAACAGTTTTCATACATTGGACAATAAGAAGCACAATCACATGATGTGCACCCTGGTGGGGTCTTAACCTGCTTCTTGAGCTGCCACAGCACACGAAGGGGCAAAGGACACAGAGCCTGGTGGTTCAGGAGAAGTCAGGGAGGCCACATTAGCTAGTATTTATGGGGCAAAGTTCCAG
This sequence comes from Galeopterus variegatus, assembly GCF_000696425.1. Taxonomy (NCBI): domain Eukaryota; kingdom Metazoa; phylum Chordata; class Mammalia; order Dermoptera; family Cynocephalidae; genus Galeopterus; species Galeopterus variegatus. Next base: position 735 of record NW_007788600.1, read on the forward strand.
AGAGCAAGATAATAAAAATAGAGTCCAGAGATCTGCAGATCATTGGCTGTGTGCTGATCTGTACATAGCAGGGAAAGAAACACCAGAAAGAAATAAGCAGGACAATTTTTGGAGCTCACACTGGGCTGGTCATAATGAGTTCTTACCAACCCAAAGGGGAAAGACCTTGAAATCCATGGGGCAGAGAGTAGAGTCTTCAGGTATCACCTGAATTGTGGGGTTAAGTAAACACTAGAATAAATGCTGCTCTGGACCTAATCGAACATATTTTATAAGGAAGCACTGAAGAGATTAAATTTATCAGAGTTAACTATGTGCCAGTACTTGTCCCAGTGCTGTTTAAAGAAATGCCACAAAATCTAACACTGAAAAATGTCAAATTAATAATTTCCAGCATATAGTTAAAACTTACCAAGCATGTAGAGAAATAGGAAAATATCACCCATAGCCTGGAGAAAATTAATCAATAGACCCAGAAGTAATAAAGATAATGGAACTAGGAGACAACAGTCTTAATAGAGTTATTGCACTGATTTGATATAATCAAGGAGGCAGAGGAAAACATGAACCGATGAGGAGAAAAAGAAATGAAGTGGAATTTATAGAGATGAGAAATACATGATCTGAAATGTAAAACACACTGAATGGGATTAATAACACATTAGACCCTGAGTAGAATAGTAGATGAGGAGAAAAAGAAATGAAGTGGAATTTATAGAGATGAGAAATACAGGATCTGAAATGTAAAACACACTGAATGGGATTAATAACACATTAGACCCTGAGTAGAATAGTGAACCTGAAAACATAGCAAGACCAACTATCCCAAATGAAACTCAGAACAACAAAAGAGTGAAAGAAGTGAACCATCCCGTAATGAACTGAGAGATGTCAAGTGGTCAGTCATTCACAAACCTGGACCACCAGCATGACCCAGGGAGGGAAAACAGTTTTAGAAATAATGGTCCCAAATTTACAAAATGTGATGAAAACTATAAAACCACAGATTCGAGAAGCTCAAAAACCCCATGTAGAAAAATAACATCATTAAAATTAAAAAACAGCATAATCAAATTTCTAAACACTAGTCATAAAGATCATAAACTAGTCATAGAGTCAAAAAAAATCTTCTATGTGGCTTCAGAAAAAGAACAGATTAGTTAAAAAGAACAGAGTCAGGAGCTATGCAACCAAGAAGAAAACACGGTGACATCTTTAAAGTATTAAAGAAAAAATATTAACAATAATCATGCACTGTGTGCAGTACAGCATTACGTAGAAGTCAAACAGACAACACATTGGTTTAAAGACAGAGAACAGCACGTGGATGCACACATCGTAAGGCTCCTAAACTATAGGTGACATGGTTTAATATTAATTGAAGGTGGACTATGATAAATTAAAGATGTATATTATAAAGCCCAGTGCAGCTGTAAAAAAAATAAAACAAGATCTAACTAGTGAGGAAGTAGTGGAGGTAAAATAAAATCCCCCCAAATACTGAAGGAAGTCAGGAACAGTGAGAAAATAAAGAAAAAAGGGACAAATAGAAAACAAA
>NW_007788601.1:0-2292 GCF_000696425.1 Galeopterus variegatus
GTGGAAGCCTGCTTATAATAAACTTTCTTTGATTCATTCTTATCTCAGCTTGATATTAGATACTAATAAGGAAGAAAAATGTAAATCAATACTCCACAACTTTAGTACAACCTGACTTGTAATGTACATAGAAGGTTGGTTATCAGGATCAAACTCTCACTTATTCTCCCTGCAACCTGAGCCATCTACTCTCTAATTTGAAAAAGGGGACATTTGTTTGTGTTTCCTACTCCCCAGGTTCCATTTGGGCTCATGTAAAAGAACCGTTCCAACACCACTATTCAGATTTCTTTCCTACAGACGATTCTACCTGTATTGTTAAGATCAAGAAATACACATTTCTCACCTTGTATCTGATCTAGTGTTTCCTTCTTAAATCTAATTTTAGGCTTTAGAAGAACTGTTTCATGGACACATGATGCCTGCAATAATTTGACTCTCACTATTATGTAATACATATAATATATATTAAATATTTGTATGTATAGAAAGATAGAGAGAAAGAGCAAGAGGGAGAGGAAGAAAGAGAGAATCTTCCATTTGCCACTTTGTATCTCTTGTCCATGTAGAGGCTAGGTTAGAATAAGGATAATAATATGGATTGTAACATAGCTATGGAATACTATGGCAATACTTAAAGGTACAAATACTGATATTTGTAGTTATCTTAAATGGTGCCTCTCCCCACCAAAAAATATGTCCACATCCTAATCCCCAGCACTTACAAATGCTACCTTATTTGGAAAAAAATGTCTTTGAAGATGTGATTTATTAAAGGATCTTGAGATGAGGAGAGAATCCTGGGTTATCTTGGTGGGTCTGAAATTCAAAGTCAGTGTCCTTCTAAAAGAAAGGCAGAAGGAGATTTGAAATAAACAGGAGAAGGAAAACAGAGGAAAAAGCAACATGCAGATGGAGCAGAGAGAGATATGGCCAGAAACCAAGGAAGGCTGACACTCACCAGAAGCTGGAAGTGGCAAGGAACATATTCTCCCCTTGACCCCTCAGAGCGAGCAAGTTCTGCTAGATTTCAGATAACTAGAAGATTCAAGAACTGTGAAAGAATAAGTTTTTTGTGGTTTTAAGCTACCAAATGTGTGGTAATTTGTAGCACCAGCTATAAAGACTAATTCAGTACCTTATACATGCTTTGAACTGATTCTTATAAGAAGACAATTTCAGAGTAATAGCTCTTTGGAGAAACTATTTCATATGGAGGTAAAAAAAAAAACCCACCCTAAGATATACCCGTGAAGATACATGTATCAGCATTATGAACTTTTGAGAACTACCAGTCTAAACAGAGATCAGGGATCCATGGACAGTGTTTCTCTGAGAACAATGGTTCAATGAACCAGACAAAATCATAGATTCTTTAATTTTAAAAAATACATCTGCATTGGGGAGGGTTCTATATAAATACGCATTAGGTTGGTGATATTAGTTTTTGCTATAATTAAAAAATATTTCTATATTATACAAAATTAGCAATATTAGCATCGGTATTTCAAAATTCCGATTAGACACAGTTGGATGCAATACTCAATGTCTGAAACATTTAATTTCTGAACATACAGAATAATTTTGTTGCAGATAATTTAACTTATTGCTACCCCTTGGGAGCATTTGTTTGTTGACTTTTCTGTTTTGTGTGTTTGGAGGAATAAATCTTTTTCTCTTTATTATTTTTATGGTCATTTTGCTGTTAATAATTGACAGCATTAGGATAGCTTTCATCAAAAAGTCAAAAGATAACAAGTGTTAGCCATGATGTGGAGAAAACGGAACCATTATATACTCGGTGTAAATTGGTACAGACATCATGGAAAACAGTATGAAGGTCATTCAAAAAAAATAACAGTAGAACTACCGTGTGATTCATCAATCCCACTTCTGGGTATATAGAAAAATATAAATAAGTAAAATGACTGTCTCAAAGATATTCATACACCCCCATGTTTATTGCAGCATTATTCATAATAGCCAGAATATTGAAACATACTAAAATCTGTCAATGGATGAATGGATAATGAAAATGTCCCAGTAAGAAGTTCAGTCATGGAAGGAAATTGCTGGAGGAATCTGAGGTGTAAGAAAGAAAAGCAACACCACTCTTGAAGCCCATTTACCCATAGCACAGCAGCAGTGGCGATGAATTTAAAGAAAATTCTTAATTTGGCCAATATTTTCTTATAACTGACTTTATAAGCAGAAAGTATGCGTCAATTAGAATGCATACAGCTGCTAATAATAAATGAAATGTTAATGAATTGGCATTTTTTTCACCTCTGC
>NW_007788602.1:0-2292 GCF_000696425.1 Galeopterus variegatus
GTTTATCTGCAGAAAGAATCATCTCATTGTGTCAAATATTCCTTCTTACATTGTGTTATCTGCAAGAACCTTACCTGGGCTCTTATACTCTAGTATTTAACTTCATAGGTTCTTCAGGCATGCATCCTCAACTATTTTGTAAGGCTTCTGGAGACAAATAGCAGGCCCTGGATTTCTTTATATCACCTACAATGCCCAGCAGAAAGTTTGGTTCAATAGATTTGTTTTAACACCAGCGTAAGAATAAAGTTCAGTATCTCAAGACTTGGGCTCTAATTCCAGCTCTACGCCTGGACAAGCAATCATGGGTGAACCTCTGGATTCTCTAGACCTTGTTTCTCACCTTTTTAAATGGTAGAGAAGGAGATGGTGAAGAGAGAGTAGTGCTACATGCTCACTGTGTGTGAGTAAATTACACAGACCTGAAGTCAGTACATACAAAGTCTGAGTTGTTTTACTCTTATATCTACAAAGTTTTGACCTCAAAAACCTGACAATCTTTCTGAACCTCATTTTCCTCAGTTTTAAAATGGGAATATTTGTAGCATTTATGTCACAAGATTGTTCTGAAGATTACATGAGATAACATAGAATGGGCTCAGCCTAATACCTGGCACATAGTAAAATGTTCAATAAATGTTAGCTATTTTAAGACCTTTAAGATGTGACAGCCAAGAAGCATTCTCTTGAGCAGCTTTTGCCATATGGCTTCCTAACTCTGGGTTTGGCTGTTTCTTGGGAATGTGTTCAGCAAAAAAAAAAAAAATTAAATCAATTAACAAACACCCACCAATACTTTCTACATGCAACAGAATGCTTCAGGCTCTGTGAATGATCCAACATGAATAAGACATAGTCCTCACCCTTGAGGAAATAATTTAATTAAAAAGATAAGACAACACATGAAAACAGAACTAAAATTTCAGAATGATAATGGATTCTCGATGTGTAATGCATGCTCTGTTTCCTAAAGAAGGGCAGAAGGAGATCTCTTTCTAGCTCAGATTGCTGGGGAGTGCTCCCCTAGGGGAGAGGATGGGTAAGCCGACATTGTTCCCACCCTGCTCCCAGTGGCCTCTCCCCACTTTCACCAACAGCAAATAAAAATAAAAGTCAAGCAAGCTGCTCCTTCTGCATTCCAAGGAGGAGCCCTTTCCACAGCCCTCTTCCCTGCATCTGCCATGCCCATTTGGTCCTGAAGATCTTCAGCAACTAGAGCTGAAGTGATTCAAATCTAGGTCCTTCTCCCAAAACCCTCTGTAGCAGCTGAGGCCCCCATTGTCATTGAGTCTCTGGCAGAGTGTCCTTACTTGTTCTATTCTGTAACTTTCCCAACTCCCCAGTCCATTTGCACATGTGGCGACCATTGTGATATTTCCCCCAAAGAGTAAAGGCCACCTACAATGACTGTGGCATCATCCATCTCTTCACCATCTCCTGGATGCACAGCATGGAGAGTGGGATCCAGACATTCCCACAGCTGTTCACTGTCTCCCAGTGGTCATACGTTTTCCAATCTCCACTGTTTCCCACACCAGGAAAGCCTGGCCCTTCTCTGTTTCTTCCCCAAGAATGCCCACCCTCCTGTACCTTAAAGGATGAGTGGGAGCTCTCTCATTCTTTAGGCTTTCTTTCAGTGTCTCCTCTTCCAGGAATCCTTTGCTGATACCTTCTCAGTTTAACTTAGCTACGCCGCCTTTGGGCTACTTCAGCTCCCTTGGCTTAACTCATTTCTTCCTCCTTATTGTATCAAAATTCTGTTTTTGTGACTCGTCCATAAACACATAGGGTCTTTTTTTTTTTTTTTAATGGCAAGCCATAGGTCATCTATTTCTGCATCTTCTGTGCACAGCACACACAGGGTCTCAAAAAATGTTTGTTGAAAGTGAATGAATGTATCTATATGACCCTTGAAAGAGGAATAAAATTCTGCCAGATTTGGCAAATTTGAGAGTCCCTACAAAGATAAGGCTGGGACAGAAGGTGGGGTAAAGAAAGGATACTAGGAAGATAGATGGATTTCTCTGGTGATACCAAGTAATTTCATCATCCAAGTGATTTGCCTTCAAAATGGTAAATGTCTAAAAAAGTAGATCACCCCTCCTACCCCACATTGGCTAACTGTGAGTAAGGCTGCTTATCCTCTTCATTATGAATCCATGTTGAATGCTTCCCTGTTCTATCTCAGCATCACCCAGTCATCCGAAAGCCTCGGTCCTGGCGTGGAGTCTCTGACGGACACTCCAGCCCTTTCTCAATGGAGTTGTGGGGGAAAGGGAGGACGTGCAGCAG
>NW_007788603.1:0-2292 GCF_000696425.1 Galeopterus variegatus
GGCGGCGAGGAGTGAGAGACGGGCGGGCAGGCCGAGGAGAAGGGAGGGGGAGCAGAGGAAGGGGGGAACCCGACCCAGGGAGGAGGAAAGAGGAGAGGAGGCGGCTGTGGCAGCGCGCGGCGGCGGCGGCGGCGGTAGCAGCAGCGGCGACGCGGAAAGCTTGGACTGTAAGCCCAGAGCTCGACTGGGCGGCGGGAGAGGAAGGAGCGGCAGGAACTGCAGCTCTGCCAGCTTGGGCCGAGCCTAGAGACACCGGCCTGGCTGGTCCACGCCAGCCGCAGGTGGGAAGGGCCTGGGATGGGGTGTGAGGGTCTCTCGGCTAGGGGCCGAAGCTGAGCCGAGGTGTTCTTTTTCCTCTGTTCCGTAGACGGCTGAGCATGGAGCTGTCCCCTCGCAGCCCTCAGGAGATGCTGGAGTCGGATTGCCCGTCACCCCTGGAGCTGAAAGCCCCCAGCAAGAAGATGTGGATTAAGCTTCGGTCTCTGTGAGTCTCTGGCCCGGGAATGGGGGAAAGGGACCTTAGGGAGCCGGAGGGGGGGTCTAGGGGGAGGAACAGCTGGAGCCGGACTGGTAGGTTCACTTGGTCGCACACATGTTGGTAGGTGCGGGGAAACACGGCCCTGACACGCGTGGCCAGGCCACATGTGCAAGGCATGTGTGGAAAGCCGGCTGGTTGGAGCGGGTTTAGGAGTTGCAAAGCTAATGATGCGCCTGTGTCTGCGGACCCCAGTGACACATGCAGTGCAGAGAGGAGACACAGTATGTGCAGTGTGGCAGGGCTGCAGATGGGCAGCATTTAGGAGGTGCCAGGCTGACTCACACGTATCCATGTGCAGGGCTGTGCACATGTGAGACACACCACATGTGTGCATGAGTCTTGTGGGTCACAGAGGTGTGTAGAGTGATTGCACACAGCTGCAGATCTAATGCATGGGGATACTTGTGCCAACTTGTGGGTCATATGTATCTCAGTTGAGGTTGTTATTTCTGCCTCCTGCATCCTACGGGGAGTGAGGGTGCCCCATACCTGAGCTGCTCATCTCTCTTGGGACCTGGAAACTCACTCTACACATTAACGAAGGGGGACCCACCTAGGATCTGGAGGAGGAGGATGCAGATCACACTTGGGAGCTGAAGTGGTGGTGAAGCAAGATTGATTGACAGGGGCAAGGTAACTGGCTTAGTCAAAGCCTTTTTTGTTTATATAGGATCTCCCAGGATCTCCAAGCACATCTAGGCATCTTTTCTTATTGTTGCAGGACCAGGGCATGTGGGGAGGAATAAGTGGGGAAAGCAAAGACTCAGGTGTGCCACATTCCAGTCCCTGGGGAGGAAAGGAACTTTTCTGCTCCTCAGAGAAGCAGAGGATTGAGTCAAAGATAAGCCATGTACCATGTTTATCTCCCAGTCAGCTACTGCCATTGGGTGATCTCTGCAGTCTGTTGATTCTTAATCAGAACAAGGGAAGATGCCCTTCTCCCTGAGCTGACTCCCCACAGCCCTGGGAAAGAGGCACTAGATAGAAAAGTATGGATGTTTAGTGAGGAAACACAGTAAACACAGCCCCTGAACCCAGTTCCTCCTCAAAATCTTCAATAGTGAGCACTGAAGTGTTCCATTTTTGCGTTCTGGTAGACAAAGAGATGAGGGTAGAAGATGGATAGATGCTTATGGTTCTGATGTTCTTTAAATACTTCACCTGTGGTGATGAGATGATGCCTTCGTATTGGGCAGGTGGATCTGATATGTACATTAGCTGCTTAGAGAAGCCTTAGGGAGAACTGAGGCATAGTGGGTAACAAGGCTTGGAATCCAAATGTGCTTCTCAGTCCCCCTCCTTTGCTGCCTCTGGCCAATGCAATTTGCCAGGTTCTGTGAAGTGCAGCCTAGGAATGAGTTCTAGGATGAAGAAATGGAAAACTGGGTTGAACTGATTTTGGTCAGGAGGAACACTGGGTGATTCTTGATAAAAAATGATGCTCTGTTAGTGGAGATAAGCTGGGAAGAAGGGCAGGTAAGGAAATGGTTGAAAGGAAAACAAGGGGCCTCAAGTTCTATGAGTGGTAGAATTCAAGGTATCTCACGATGGCTTCCCCATAGCACTAGAGGCTCATATACTTGCCTTGCCTCCATTCAGGCAATAGGGCCCTGCAAAAGAGTTTTTTTTCTTTTAAAATATTTTTATCTAAAATTTTTATTTATTATTAGCATATTTCATTTTACAAATCATGATATTTCTTTATGCCCTTTGCCTGACCTATCACTTCCCAAACACCTTCCCTTGGGCTGGCC
>NW_007788604.1:0-2292 GCF_000696425.1 Galeopterus variegatus
CCCTGGTTTGGGAGCCCAGGGTGCTTCCAGATGTGGCTGTCATGTGGGCTGGATGTGGATGTTGGGGGTCATGGATGATGTCCTCAGTGGCCCCCCTTCTTGGCTTGGGATCCCAAGGCACTTCTGGCAGTGGCTTGGTGGTTGTCACTGGGCTGGTGGTAGTCGTGGACATCAGGGGGCATGGTTGAGGCCTTCAGCCTCCCACCACCCCAGCTTGGGAGCCCAGGGCACTTCCAGGGGTGGCTTGGTAGTCATCGCTGGGCTGGATGTGAAAGTCGGCATGATGTGGCTGAGGCCCTCAGTCCGCAACTGCCCTGGCTCAGGGGCCCAGGGAACTTCTGGTAGTGGCTCAGTGGTAGTCACTGAGCTGGATGTGGATGGCAGGGGGCGTGGATGAAGCCCTTAGTCCTGGCTTGGGAACCTGGGGCGCTTCTGGTGGTGGTTTGGTTGTTGCTGGGCTGAATGTGGAGGTTGGGGTGGCACAGCTGAGGTCCTTGGTCCCCAACTGCCCCAGTTTGGGAGCCCAGGGTGCTTCTGGTGGCAGTCTGGTGGTTGTCACTGGGCTGTACGTGGATGTGGGGAGGTGTGTGGCTGAGGCCCTTGGCCATACCCCCACCCCAGCTTGGGAGCCTGGGGGACTTCTGGTCCTTCTAGGTTTTATAGGTGACCTTCGGTGGTGTTAGACCTTTACTGGTTAATATCAGAACTTTGTCTCTGATCTGTGAGTTTTTGTTTTTTCTTTCAGTTCTGTGTTTGATTATTTGCTATGCTCACAACTTAAACTCAGCACTGGAACTAAGTTCTTGGTCCTCTGGTTACTTCTAAAATGGGGGAACTTCCTGTGGGGAGCAGCACTTGAGCCCTTGTGGTGGAGCCAAGTTGCTGCTTTGCTGCTGATTCTGTTTTTGTGCAGCTGAGGTTTAATTGTTGACTTTGTAAGCACTTCCAGGGTGTTATGAGGTCCAGTACACCTGGGTTGTGTGGAAACTCTGGTCTGGGCCTGAGTCTTTTCAGCAAACTGCACCCCCTGCAATTCTATATTCCTGACCAGTCTCCACTGAGTGGGCCTGTGCTGATTGGAGGCAGATCAGCTGTCCATTCTGTGCCCCAATGTTCCTCTGGTGGGCCTGTCTCCCCCACATCCCCAGCCCGGCACTCCAAACACTTACCGTGGGATGGGCCACACGCTGGTCACTTGCAATGACTCACTGGCCTCTGAGTGGCTCCTTTTTTCAGTTGTCTGTGGCCTCTTGCTCCTATATGGGTCCACAGGAACCCTGTTTGTGGTCTTGCTGGCCTGGGGGCCTCCAAGGCTTTCTTCTCCCCTGCATCTCCAAGCAACTTCATACGAAGGGCACAGCTGTGGCTTTTGCTGGCTCTTGCTCTGTAAGCTCACCAGGGCCAACCTTGAAGTGCTCAGGGCTCTAAACAGGTCGGAGCGATCCTTTCTTTCTCTCTTCGTGGCTTCTCCCGCCTTCATGAGCTCTGTAGGTCTCTCTTCCTCTTCCCCTGAGCTCTAGCGGCCCCAGCTTGGCAGTCACTGCTTTTTAATAGCTGTAAATTGGTTGATTGTGGGAGAAAGTGATGCTGGGGACCATCTATTCTGCCATCTTGAATGGAAGCCCTTATCACAGTTTTAAGTCTATTGTGATAGGAGTTCTTTGGGAAGTTTTTTATTGATTACTGCTTCATTGCTATTTTAGAACATTGATGCCTTGAACCCAAAGTGCAGCAGGCAGTCCTGCTCAGAGCCATTTTCCTCCTCTTTCTGGATGTCTCTAGATTGGGGCAGTGCTGCAGCCTCCACCGCTGCCTTGGTGGATTACATTACAGGGTGCTTGCTGCAGGGAGGCCTGGGGGGCCACTGCAGGGTGTGTGTCTCTCTGTGCATGGCTTGGGATGGCAGGGGCTAATTGTGTTGAGGGGCAGGCTGAGCACTCTGCTCTGCTGTGGGATTACAGCGAGATGGCACCTCCGGCCTTGGGGCCAGGGGGTACAGTGCTGGAGCCAGGTAACCATCCCTTTGGCTGGGGGGGCATGAGTTCTGGATTCTTGTTTAGATCAGGGGTGTGAATAGAAGTTTTCAAAGTTGTTAAAGAGTGAAGGGCCCAAGTCTGGTTTAATGCATGGATTGTGAAGAACGGAGTTGTGACTTGTGCAGAGAATAGAGGATCATCCAAAAGTCGTTCCCTGTGTGCCTGGACAGCACCATTCTCTGTCATTGAGGAAATGGAGGCATCTGAGCTCAGGTCCTACTCATCTGCGCAGTTGTGGTCTTCCTTACACCCACAC
>NW_007788605.1:0-1270 GCF_000696425.1 Galeopterus variegatus
AAGTAAACGGAAAGAACATTCTGGGGGGGGAGGGGAGAGAGGGAGGAAGGCGGGGGGTGTCGGTGATGGGCCATAATAATCATATACATTGTATATTGACAAAATAAAAATTAAAAATAAATAAATAAATAAAAAATAAATAGAGGTGAAATTAATTTTAATAATTTATTTTACTTAATCAAATATATCTAAAATATTTTAACATGCAATAAATATCTAAATTATTAATGAAATAATTTACCTTATTTTTTGCACTAGAGCTTCAAAATTTTCTGTGTATTTCATACTTACAGCACATTTCAGTACAGACTATACACATTCTTAGTGCTCAACACCATATGTGGCTAGTGACTACCACATTGGTTAGTGTAGCTCTAGTTATTTTTTTCACCACATGTGGCTAGTGACTACCCACACTATAATTTCAAAAGACAAACTATAAGAAGGTATTTTAATGCTTGTCACTAAGCTCATTGTGACAGAAATCACAGTGAAGCCATAAGAAGAGTTTCTAACTAATTAGAGGTCTTTAAAATTGCTTTGCACTCACAATTACATATATTTTTTGCTAATTTCCTATTAATATTTTGAGAATTGGAAACTTTAAGGTCTGCTAGCAATTGAATACTTAGTCATACAGTACTGCACTTCAGTTAAACTATTTTACAAATAGATGTATTTAAACAGGTTACTATATTTTTCTATGGAAGAAGTAAAAGAATTTTATTTATAAAACTCATAACAAAGTTTTTAAACATACAGACCAGTACAGTAGAAATATTAATTGAGACAAAAGTAAACATGATATCTGAAGAAGGCTGTGACATTGGTAATATGCATTGGTGAAGGTAAAACTTAATTTGGCATTAGCAAACAAAACACAACAGATATCAAAAAGATTATACACCATGATCAATTAGGATTCATCTCAGGAATGCAAGGATGGTTCAACATACACACATCAATAAATGTGATACACCATATCAACAAAATCAAGGACAAACACCATATGATTATCTCAATAGCAGCAGAAAAAGCATTTGACAAAATTCAACATTCCTTCATGATAAAGACTCTCAGCAAATCAGGTATGGAAGGAAAGTATCTCAACACAATAAAAGCCACCACCAATATCACCCTGAATGGGGAAAGCTGAAAGCTTTTCCTTCAAGAACATCAACAAGACAAGGATGCCCACTCTCACCACTCCTGTTGAACATGGTATTGGAAGCACTAGCTAGAGCAATCAGGCAAGAGAAAAAAATAAAGG
>NW_007788606.1:0-2291 GCF_000696425.1 Galeopterus variegatus
GACCAAAAAAAAAAAAAAAAAAAAAAAAAATTCCAACAAGGTGCAAGGGGGAGGAACAAGATGGATGGAAACCTGTGCATTAAAGGAAATTTAAGACATATCAACCAAATAAACAGCATATTCAAACCATATTTGAATTCCCATTCTTTTTAAAGAAACAAAACCTTCATTTTCAGGATAACTGAGGAAATGTGAACAGTCTCTGGATTTTGAAGACACTAAGGAATTATTATTTTTGTTTGTTTTGAATGGGGGTGTGATGATGGTGATGTGGTTTATAAATCTAGAGCTGTCATAAAAATAAAAAAAGAACTTCTGGCTTCTTTTAAAAACTCAGAAGTTCTAGTGACACTCTTTCCTGCACTGTGGCATGAGGGAGAAAACCAAGGGCAGCTCCCCCTTCGGACAGGGTAGATGCCACAGAGCTCACCAGAGATCTCACCACTCTCTGTTGTCTCCTCAGCACTGAGGTTGTTTTTCAACTGAATTTTACCCAACTCACTTTACCTATTTAAGTTCCTTGCCTCTGCCCAGGAGGTGTCACAGTTTAAAATCACTAGGCCTTTGCCTAGAAATGCAGTATTATACTCTGGCAGACCAGGTCCTGGATGTTTACAAAAACAGTTGGCACCCAGAATCATCTGGATAGTACAGCAGAGGAAAGGAGGCAGGGAAAAGGCCTACACAGTACTAGCAGCCCACAGTCAGTTGTCAGGGAAGAGGTAAATTTGGACTTAATCAAGTTCTTTGTTCCTTTTTAATAAGGTTCTTGGAGTCAGAAATCCATACTTCCTACGCCAGAGAAACATGGGTGAGGGAGGCTCCTGGTGGCCATGCTGGAAGGATGACAATGGGGATGAAAGCAAAAGAACCTGATGGCACAAGTAAAAATCTGAAGTAGCTGTATGGGCAACATGGAGCTGTTTTCCTTGTCTTTAACCTTGAAGAATGACACAGTTTGCTTAAATTAGGGGTCAGTGCTTTTCATATACAAAAGTTTTCAGCAAGGGATACAAGATCTATGAAGGTCTTAAAAAGTTCATGGAAAGATTTATATTATCTTTTAATTCCATTTTCCTACAAATTTTTCAAAGTACCGTCATATTTTGTATTGCAATGTAAATGTGCTGCACTGAGTACAAAAAATTTGACACTATATTTAAGTATCCCATGATTACATCTGTAAATTAAAATTGTTTAGTATGGATCTGACCTTCACATCTTGGGCATGAGGGTTGACAATCAGCTTTGTATCTCATGAATATTCAAAACCAATAAAAAAATTGTTCAGTAAATAGACAGCAAGTAATTGTAATAGTAACCAGCTATGTTTTTACCAATAACTTTTACGGAAAAGGAAAGTCTTGGAAATGATGTTATTCTTCAAAGAATATTACAATTTTTTTTTCTCTCTAAATATCACCATGTGATAGAAGGATCTGTAGAGTAGGGTCAGTTTCTTCAGTTAAATAAATTGGCAAATAGTTCAGTTTCTTTTGCATTTATCCCAGGAAAAGAAAACATTTTTCTAATGATAATGTTGTTTTCACATTTGTTTCACTGGCTGAATGCTTATGAAACAGGTGCTCCAAGAATTTCAGAAATCTGCCTCCGACTTCCTCCAGCACATCTGTAACATACTTGGAACCACAACTGCTGGTCGATAATGCCTATTTCACAACCCTGCATTACACTCGTCAACCATGTTATTGGAAATGTTTCATCACATAATTTTTCTGAGAAATATCATTCTGTGATATCATCTCTGGGCAACTTCTTTGCCAAATTGTTTATGCTGATGACTGGAAAATTGCTTCAAATTTTGTCATGAAATTGCTATCCATTCAATCACTTGAATTACTGATTTCCTATCATTAATTAAAATATAAATTCTTGACTCCAGTAAAATGATTATTTCAATAACATTGTTAATTATAAAACTACCAATTAAAAGAAAAGCATACTTTTCTAGGAATACATCAACAATATACATTTGTATATGTATAAATACTTATTTGTACAAATAAACGTATATATGTATAAATGTCTATGTATCTAAACTTACATACTTATGTATAAAGTATTTTAAAATATAACGTAACTTATTATGTATTGATTTCTCTCATTTCTCCCTCTTCCCCAACATATAATCTCTCTCTCCCTCCTCTCTCTCTCACACCCACACACACATACACACACACACACACACACACACACACACACACACACAATTCAGTATCAGTTGCTTTTATACAATACATAACATACATAACACAATTTCCTTTATGGAA
>NW_007788607.1:0-2291 GCF_000696425.1 Galeopterus variegatus
TGGTCCCCAGTGTCACCCTCTCCCACAAATCAACTAATTTACAACTACTAAAAAGCAATGACAGCCAAGCTAGGGCTACTAGAGCTCAGGGGAAGAGGAAGAGAGACCTATGGAGTGCAGGAAGGCAGGAGAAGCCATGATGAGAGAAAGAAAGAATCACTCTGACCACTTTGAAACCCGCGAGATGCAACACATGAGTCTTGGTGAGATACGGATGAACAAGCTCTGAGGATGGACTGTTGTCCCAGGTAGAAGGAAAAAATAGAGCTTGAGTCTTCCCCCTAGTGACAGGCCTGCTCACAGTCCTCAGAGAGAAACAATAACTCAAGCTCCCACTAGCCCAGAGGGCACAAGCTGATTGCTGTTGCTGGGGGTGGTGTGCCAAGGCAGACAGGGATGGCTCAAAAGGCAAGAGGGAATGAGAATAGTTTCATAAGCACTTTGTCCTGGTTTGGAGAAAAGAGAAGGAAGAGTCCTTTGGGTAAATTTCCTGTTTCTCTAATCAGCAAGAGCTTTAGTGGGGAGCTGCTGTGCTGAAGAACATTCCTAATCTACTTCCATCCAGTTAAGTGGCCCAGTCGCTGGTGGAGGCAAGTCTGCGGCTGTCTGAGAGACTAAACAGTATGTTCCACTAGACGGCAGGAAATCGGTCATGAATACAAACTAACTGGAAAACAACTTGGTCCCTTCCGGAGTGAAGTTTCCGGAAGCCCTCCTTCCAGCCTCCCTGAGCCCTAATGCACGCACAGGAATAGGGCAACCAGCCGCGCTGGAGTCAGAAGACAATTGCACATTTCCAGGAGAGGGTGTGCTTCCAGGACAGGGCTGGGTTTTAGTGCTGAAACCCTTTGGCCTGTGTAAACACTAAGACCACAAGCTTGCCTGCCTCCTTTCTGGGAAGAGGCACAGGGCCCCCTGCACTAAAGGGTGGAGCAGAGGGACAGATGATGAAGCTCCTCCATTCCCCGCGAGCCCAGACTGGGGGTGGGGAGGGGTGTTGGGAAACCAGTCCAACTTGGTGAACAAGGGAATGAATCAAATTGAAAGTATGCCTTATGAAATCATGTCCTTATTGGTTTGCTCTCATTCCAGAAGAAAGAGTTCATTTTTCCTCTTTCCCTTTCTTTTTTTTCTGTTTTCCCATTTCAGTTCTTCTTCTGGCTTCCCTTTATTTCTCCTTAGGCCTCATCTCCCTTCCTCTCTCTTTTCCCACATGGGAAGTGTCTTTGTGGGGACATGGAATTCTTGTCAGCTGTTTCAGTTTAGTATTAGCCTCCAAGCCTTACAGCTCCTGTAAACAGGAGGCCAGATGTGTGTGATTCCCTAAAGTATTAGGTCTCCCCACTCTTGTTACAGAGCTAGCCTGTGAAGAAATGCTCAGCAGGGAGCAAAAAGATGTTTACCAGAAGAGAAAACAGGAGTGTCAGAGGCCTGTGGCTGGATAGCAACAACAACGACGACTGCAAACATCATTCAGCTGGTCCTCAGTGTTAAGCATATCACATATGTCATCTTACTGTGTTACCATCACATCTTAGGAGGGTAGACACTGTGAGTGCACTCCAATGTACATATGAAGAAGTAGGCTCAGAGAAATTAAGGGAGTTGCCTAAGGTCTCCCAGCTAGTAAGTAGCAGAGTGGGCATTCCAGCCCAGATCTGTTTGACCCCTAGATACCAAACTCAGACATTCCACTAAAGATGGTAGTTAGTGGAGAGCTTTCGACAATGTCCAGTAGGGATAAAAATCCAAAATCTTTCTTGCAATCCAGCTTTTTTTACTCTCTGTGTGTGGGATTGAAAGTCACTAAACATTTTACATCAGTCCAGGATTACAGGGAAAGTGGAAAAACTGAGGGGAAGACTCAATCAGTTAATTGCTGTCTCCACCAGGGTGTGGAGATCGCTGGACCAGTGCCAAGTTTGCTTTGTGCTGGGAATGGGTTTCAGCCACCTTACCATTTAAAACCTTTCCATTTCCCCTCTTTGCCTGTCTCTGAGTATCCTTTGCAAATGTTGGGATACTGAGATAGGGTATAAGAATGAAACTAGGGGGGCACAGTCTCCACATTATTTTATCTGCTTGTCCATCTTCAGCCCTGGGGGCGGGGCGGGGGCAGGGACATTTGGGAAGCATTCCTCAGTTCCTTTAGCCATTCAGTGTTTCACCCCAAACACGTATAGATTAGGAGTCAGCCAAGGAACCAAGTGGAATTTTTATATAGATTTTGGTATCCTGCACTCCAAATCCAATTGCAGATGTCTGTTTTCTTGTTCCAGTGAGACTATCAC
>NW_007788608.1:0-2291 GCF_000696425.1 Galeopterus variegatus
TTGCTGGTTATTAGATCCAAACCAACTCATGGTTCTCTATGATGCCTTAAGCTTCAGTCACCATTCAGTGAATAATAAAGCATCTTAAATTTAAAGCTTATAGTTATCAATTCTAGCTACACAAAAGCATCTAGGAAGTGATGTTAAGCTACCAGAATATAACTGACCATAGGAGATTAAGAGATGTACTTAAAACTGTAGAGGTGACAAAGAAACACATGTATAATTAGTATTTTTATATTCATTCTTTTATTCAACAAAAATTTACTAAATGTCTACTCTGTGCCAAGCATCATTTTATATTATTAGGATATATCAGCTAACAAAACTCCTACCCCAAAGGAGCTCATATTTTACTAGGTGGAGAAATAAACAATACATGTAATAAATAAATATATAGTATCTTGGAAGTTTATAAGTGCAATGAAAACAAAAATTGAGAAAATCAAAGTTGTGGGATAGTGAGGGCAAGAATATTTTTATCTTTTATCAATATATCTCACACCAGAAAACAGCTATACTTAAAAACTACTAGTCAAATAGCATTTGCTTCTTTTCAATATCCATGAGTTTTTACAGTACAAAATTGTTCGTTTTTCTTGACATCCCTTAAATTGGAGTTAATAAAATACACAACTAAAAAAGAAAAAAAAGAGAAACACATGTCATCTTAAATCTGATGGTACCTGTTTAGTTCCAGAGGTGATGTCACATAAGTAATATCAATAAAATTGTGTTCTGACAGTGTATACTAAAAAAAAAATCTGTAATTACTCTGGGAAAAGCAGCTGCTGCTTCAGAACAGCTGTCAATCTAGTGAGGAACCAATTTATTTCAGTTGATGCCATAACAAAGATAGGTTCGATAATGTTCCAACATAGCTGAACAACCATGTTTATTATGTAGGGCACTGGTGCTTTCGTTGTAGAGGTACATTTTGTTTTATATATCTCTAATGACTGTATTGTTTTAAAAAAAAAATGGGTGTTAGAAACATCCAGAAAATGTTAGCCACTAATACAGTAATCAAAACAATATGTATACTCTCAATCCAGGGGAGCAGAGTGGTAGGCAGGAGAGTGAGGTGAGTGGTGGGGACGGGAAGTGGTGGACTGATGGGTACAAAACTCTGCTCCCCACCCTAAGTGAGTCATTGTGCAGTATATGCATGTATTGAAACAACACACTCTGCCCACAAATATGCACAAGTAAACGTTAAAAATTTTTAGAAAGCACATTTGTTTCTCATGTTTCTCAGGTAGAACAATTCAAGAAACATTAATTGAATGCCTACTAAATGTCAGGCTTTTGCAAGCAATATGATGTTGAACAAATCATTACCCCATCTCTTAGAAGGGGTTGCAAAATGCATAAACAGCTATAATGTAAAAGATGTCTGTAACTGAACATACATACTAGATATTTTGAACGGTATTCTGATTTAGCCATTGTTACTTAGCATTCTCTGGATCTGAGAGATTACATCACTCCAAGATCCTTGGGCCAATATTTTTTATTTTTTTATTTCTCCTATTTCAAATAACACCTGCAAATTTGAGCGTTGTCACAGTGAATCAGGACTTTAGAAGGGGTGTTCTCATAGGCAGAGCAGGAAGCCAAGGCACACTTCTATAAAGAATATCCTGAACAGTGTTGAAGAGTAAGGAAAAGAAAGAAAGGGGTTAAAGAAAAGAATCTGTTGGTGGTCTGTCAAAAACCGGGGCAACTATCGAAGCAGAGGCTCCTAATCTTTTGTGTCACAGACCTCTTCTTGGAATAATTTTTTTTAATGCATGAAATAAATAAATAGCATAACAAAGGAAACCAATGAAATACAAATATCGGGGCTGGCCCGGTGGCGCACTGGAGAGTGCGCTGCTTGGAAGCGTGGCGGCGCTCCCGCCGAGGGTTCCGATCCCATGTGGAGACCGGTTCCTGCTCACTGGCTGAGCGCGGTGCAGGCGGAGGGTTGCGATCCCGTTGCCGGTCCCCGGTACGGGCGCAACACCGATGGTTGCGATCCCGTTACCGGTCAGTAAAAAAGACAAAAAGGAAAAAAAAATTTTAAAAAAAAGAAATACAAATATCAAAATTTTAATTATCATACAGTAATAAATGTACTTCCATAGCACATTAAATTATAAGAGGCGACAGTATATCTAATAACACCTACAATTTTAAAGTAGTAGGAGTGTAAATGATATTTTGAAATATCTGCAACAACTATGACGCGACATAAAAACATCTGTGATTTCTGCTGACCGTCACGGGTGCTGCTAATACAGTGGTTT
>NW_007788609.1:0-2291 GCF_000696425.1 Galeopterus variegatus
AGTGAAGAATAAGTAAATTCCAACTCTTGTCCTAAGAATAGGTGCAAATGGACATAAACCCTTTAAATAGATACTTGCCTTTGTAAGTGACAAAAACTTGCCTTTTTTTGGCAGGTGGCTGGTATGGGGGATCCGAACCCTTGACCTTGGTTTTACCATTACCGTCCTCTGCCAAGTGAGCTAACTTGCCAGCCCTAAAACTTTCAAGGATGACAACAGAACTATATACATTTAGTCAAGTTTTGTTCTATTACAACTATGCTGTTGCTAGTGTTAGACAGAAGATAACTTTTAAAAGGTCAAGAAACTTAAGGAAATTAATTTTTAAACCTGCAGCTTGCTGTTTGCAGTAAAAATGTTAATATACCTGCATGTTCATAATATATCTGATTTAGAGGAATAGTATATGACACAGTGTATGTGAAATATTCATAATATATAAACCTTAATACAATCTTAAGAAAATACCATTTCAGCATATTGCCTCATTTTCATTAAAATGATGAAAATGTGAATTCAGAAAATCACTTAGTCCTTAGGCTAAAAATAGGTAGGTCATCAAAACCTAATATCATTGTAGCTCAACTTGGTATTTGTTCAGTAAATGTTCTACATCATAATGTGAAAAGTACAAAGGAAAACCCAAATTTATGGAAGAAATTGAGGGGATTTTTAAAAACAAGCAAATTTAGGGACCGGCCCTGTGGCTCACTCTGGAGAGTGTGGCGCTGGTAGTGCCAAGGCCGCGGGTTCGGGTCCTATATAGGGATGGCTGGTGCGCTCACTGGCTGAGCGTGGTGTGGACGACGCCTGGCCAAGGGTTGCGATCCCCTTACCGGTCAAAAACAAACAACAACAAAAACAAGCAAATTTAGCTAATTCCATTTTGTTTTGACTCTTCCCAAATTGAAACAATAGACTTATCATGAAACATTTACTACCAATAAAGAGTAAGTAGATTCCTCAGAAGTTAGCTTGATTTTGTATTTTAGCCTCAGGTTTCTCAGTCAAATATCACATATATTTGCTTTTTAATTCATTTTTTCCTGACCATTTCTCATTTTCTATATTTCATCTCATTCAGCTTCACTTTTTCCAGTAGGAAGCAAGGCTACATTACTCTTACTCTAAAAATACTAAGTAAATCTTGCCTATTTTGGTTGTTTTAACTAAAACATTGAGTTCTTACATGTATAAGAAAGGGCAAAGACAGGTTCCACTTCTGATTATTAACATTTTTGGACAATATTTCTTTTCTTAGCAATTTGGCCCACAGTCATAGTGTTCTATTTTTCCCAGTAGCAGGTAAATGATTTACAACTTCTGCAAATTCCTTGGCTACGCAGATTCTCTTCTGAATATATGTCCTGATAAACCAGAGAAGTCACTTCAAGATCTGGAATGTTCTAAGGTTGATTTTGTTTCTTCCTACACGTGCTAGGAATTTCCACAGCAGTTTTCAGATCTGACCTAGGTACCTAACTGTTAGAGGAGGATTACAGATTTCTAGAGGGCTGTATAGCACCATAACACATTACCGAGTAATCCCAAGGCTTTGGGAAAATGAAGCTACTAACAAAGATTGGTGTCTATTAGCTTCCTTAGCTCATTACTGCTTATCTACCTTATTGTTTATTTTTCTTATGTGATAGAAAATACACTGGAATAGGAAGCAGAAGATGTGGGTTCCAATCCCGGTTCTTCCGTGAACTAGCCGGGTGCGACAGCGTCTTTAATCAGTCTCTGGAGTAAAGTATTATAATTTCCTCATTGTGTGTATCTATAGAAACTCACCGGTGACCAGAAAGATCCTACTTTGTGATTCAGCCTAAGTTCTGGCGTGGTTATCGCTGGGTTTCAGGTTCTGTCAGAATCGGACTACGGCAATGTGTCGCCAGGTGGTGATGGTTTCATTCACTAACGACGTTTAGTGCACACTCAGTTGCAGGCACTCTGGCTGGCACTGGGGACATCTCTAGAAATGAACGAGCTCCTAGAGGCAGGTGGACACGCAGGGGAGGACGTCGCGGTGCCCTCCAGGTGTCACGGGCACACAGGCGGGAGGGGCTCTGCCACCTTCCCGAGCGCGGCACAGCAGCAAGCTGGGGCCACCCGGGAATCCCCGGCTTCCTGCGCGGGTCTCCGGCTTGCGAGCTGTTTCCCTGCGGGGGACTTAGCGGCGGGACTCACCCGAGGCGGATGAACTTCCATAATGTCACCGTCGTCGGCCTGAAACGGACGCGGAAGAGGACATGTAACAGGCTTCCCAGTAGAACCCGCCACCGGGGCTG
>NW_007788610.1:0-2291 GCF_000696425.1 Galeopterus variegatus
TTTTTCTTTCCATTTGTAGCATCTCCCCTTACCTATCCCACACCAAAAGTAAATCTGCTGGTGAGAATCAGAAAGATTTAGCTATAGATACAGAGACTGGAAGCCAGTAACCCCAGAGTGACTGGGGCAGAGAGAAGGGTAAAGGACTGAGTTCTAGGACCAGGTGCCAGCCAGAGATGAGAAGTTACCTGTGAGAAAACACCTGTCCCCAGACCAGAGCAGGGTGAATGGCTCCGTATTAGTGACTTGGGGCATAGTGCTTCTCAGTGATGTATAGGGAGAAAGGAAGGAGCGGTAAGAAGCTCAAGCATAGACTTCTGTGGTCACCACGGTGAGCAGCAGCAGAGAAAGTGGCTCCAAGTGTAATGGGACAAACCTCTTTCTGATGGTGACAAAAGAAGATGCTGGCCTCTTCCAGGTCATGCACATGCCCACTCTGCCCACTGTGGGAAGGTCTGGGAATGGTAGACTGTACACAGGGTACAGGTGCAGTCATGGAAGGGGAAGTAGGTAAATTTTTCAGATTGGTATTCTTGGAACAAGGCAGGGATGTTTCCATGGGGCCCAAGGATTCTTCAGGAAGCGAGGGACATTCACCAATGGACAGCATCCCAATGATCTGAGAATCAGAGACCACACAGATCAGGAAGATACATCTCAAGAACACTTTCCTTGTTTCAATCCATGGAAAGGACTTTTGCAGGAGCTCAGGTACCAAACAATTGTTCTGAAAGAAATAAGTATGCTGATACTGGTCCTACGCTGGCAGTCAAGGAAACACCTACTGCATGCCTTTCTTTGTTATTTTCCATTCTTTTTCTTTTTCCCTTCCTTCCTTCTTTTCTTTATTTTCCTTTCCTTCCTTCCTTCCTTTCTTCCATTTTTCTATCAACAACTCCCAGGTTGAATGTAGGTTCTTGGAAGAAATTAATATTGTACGTGATGATTTATATCACCACAGTATTTAGTCTGATGCCCTGAACCTAGTAGGTAGTGAGTGTTCAATAAACATTTTCTAATTGAATGATTGGCTGGAAATATTCATGGAGAATATATGTTTTAATTATCGGAATCACACTTGAAACTCAAACATCAGACATTAGCAATGCCCTTGGCTTCTTGGCTATTTATTTTGGAAATACCCTTTTAAGGTCCATCTTATAAGAACTATCTACTGGTGTCCATAGGATTTCATGCTCAGATATTTTATTTTTAACATTTTAATTTTTTTTTTCTCCCTGAAGCTTGGGTAATGGTGGACACCATAAGGAAAAACAAACAAACAAATAAACAAAAGAAAGTGAGGTGGAAGTCAGGTTCTGGAACCCAAATAGTTTTAGCGGATTAGAATAGCAAGAGCTAGGAAGCAGGTTGAGCACAGTGTGGCTTGCTTGAGCAGAGCGCAGAATCCATAAGGAAACACATGGGCTCTGCAGGCAGCCCCACGGTGGTCAGCCAAGGAAGCTAGAAGAAAGGTCTTACCAGATAGGAGGATGGTTCTTTGTGAAAAGGGATTTTCTGAATCAGTACGTGTCTCTTATTTTCTTGTGATTTACTGCGTTCATGAATTGGGGATGGTGGCAGACGCTTGTGTTTGGAGTTTGCTTCATTTCTGCCTATTTTGACAATTATCCAAACCTCTTCCTCTTCCTTTTGTCAAGGCTTTCTCCCACTGCACCTGTCCTCTGTCCTCTCAGTTCAGCTCTTTAAGCACTTTTTGAAGTCAGACACAATCTTAGACTACAGAGTATGAGTATACCAATGGCCTACCTTTCATTTCTTTCCAAACACTTCAATGTACGCAATTTCACACTTACAACAACAGTCACAAAGCTTGGGCGACTCTTTCCATCTGAGAAAGAGCTTCCCAGTAGGTGGGCCTTGGCTCAGAATTCCAGGTGGAACAAAATGCTGATTCCTTCAGTACCAGGTAGGCTGGGGCCTCTAGGGACCTCCTGAAACATGTTGGGAAGCATCAGTCTAAAGGTTTACCTTGGGAGCAGCATGTTTAGGAAACCATGCTGCCCAAAGCCTAATATTTTTCAAGAATAAAGAAGAAAAGCACCAAACAACCCTTTTTTTTCAATGTCTTTGGAAGCCATCTAAGAAGCACTGCTTTCTCAGCAAAGAGACTGGTATTACACAAATCATCAACGACCCTTCTGTCTAATCATTACAAGCGATTTATAACCCTCTAATTGGCCATGCACTTCCTGCTGCTGTGACTTTGGACATGCTACTCCTGCTTCCCAGAATGCCTTTCCTCCCCTGGACGACCTGTCAAATGCCTA
>NW_007788611.1:0-2290 GCF_000696425.1 Galeopterus variegatus
TTAAATTAACAGCTGCTTTAATTTTCTCGTACCTCCATGGTCTGCCTCTTAATCAAGCTGCACCAGGCTCTCTCACGGTGATTGAATCATGTGCTGCAGCAGCAGTCCACAGGGCAGCTCTGCATAGCTCCATCCACACTGCTGTCCCCAGGGACCGGAATGTCCCTGCACTGTCCAGTGCTGTAGCCAAGTCAGATGTGGCCAAGACACAAAGGAACCAAATGTTGTATTTAATTTAATTGATTTAATTCAAATGGCCACGGATTGCTAGTGGCTGCCTTACTGGACAGGGTCTTCGTACTCAAGGTGTGGTCCATAGATCCAAGCATCAGTGTTGCTGGGGTGGTTGTAATTAGGAATGCTGAATCCCAGGTCTTTCTGCCAAGGCCCTGATGAGTCAGAATCTGCTTTTTAGCAAGATCTCCAGATCCCCAGGAGACTCATTTGCACTTCAAAGTGGGAAGCTGTGCTCCAGGCAGTACAGGGACTCCTGGTTGGGGCGCACTTTACTGGCTGCAGAGGAGCTCCCTCCCTCCTCCTCCCTGTCTGGTAGTCACCTTCCAGACTCTCCCCGCTATGCTGTCTTGGGACTTTGCACATGTGTTTGCATCTGCTGGAAACATGCTTCCCTGCCTTGTCTGCCTAGAGAAGGACTCTGATGCTTCCTCCACACCTCGTGCAGGTATGGAACGCCTCGGCCATCCCCTGGGGGTGTGAAGCCAAGCACAGACATGGAGATGGGAGGACTGTGGGGTCAACAAGCAAACTTGTAGGTCAGGCAAACTCAGCTCTTCAGCGCTGTGGATCTCCCAGAAGTGCATTTAGCAGGAGGGTACAGCGCCCTTAAAAGAGCTTGTGTGGCTCCTCCCCCATGGGGGGCTTACCCAGCTCCTCTGCCCTTGTGCAGAGTGGGGAGGAGCCTTTGAGCCTCCTGGGGAGGATAGACAGAGGGCAGCCAGGCTGGGGAGGGCAAGCGGAGCTTGGGGAAGGCACACACACCTCTGTTGACCTAACAGAAAAAGGCCAGGCACACAAAGCAGAGGGTTTATCGAGCCAATATGACAATTGCAATCGGGAGATGCAAGGTCAGGTCGCCCTGAGAAATGTGCCTTGAAGACACCAGCAGTGTTCAGTGTTTTATCATCTCAAGGAGGGGGACAGTCAAAAGAGTGAGCGGGGACAGCCCCCTAATCACGTCATCAGTCATCAGCTCTGCTGGTGATCATACATGTATAGGTTTGGGATTGTTCCTAGGTTACATCCCATGTGCAGGGAACTAGAGTAAGGGTCACAAGATGCTTTCTAGGTTATTTTACGCTTTTTGGTGCCATCGTGTCTGTTCCTAAGTAAAAATGGTCTTATGATCACGCTTTCCAGGACAGGTGCACGTGACTGCTCACTTATCCCAGATCTCCCAAGGTAGCAAACCTAGCTCAAAAGGATTGAATTGTGTCCCCGGAGTTGTATGTACTAGAACCCCGATCCCCACTGTGATCATTAAGAGGGTGGGAAATCTTATTCTGTAATTGAAAGGTGGGGACTTGAGGAGGTGACTGGATTGTGAGGACTGTGCCCCTGTGAATAGATGGATCCATTCTTGGAATAATGGGAGTGGTTCTGGTGGCTTTAAAAGGACAGTGAATGAGGAGGTTAGTCTCTCTGCTCCACCACATTCCGCCATGTGAGACCCCTGTGTCACTCTCACCACCAACAAGACCCTCATCAGATGTGTTCCCTGGGCTTTGGACTTCCCAGACTCCAAAACTGCAAGCAATAAACATTGTTTCTTTACAAATTACCCAGTTCCAGATATTTATGTTATAAGCAACAGAAATGGACTAATACACTAACTGACCTGGTCAGAGCAGATTTTGTTTTTTTATCAGTTCCTTTTAACCAAAAAAGGAAAAGGCCACTCGAACAGTTGCTGGTCGCAGTCACTCGAGTGGCTTTGTTTAATCAGCGCTGTTTCCTGGCATTGGCCCTCAGGGTGATTTGGAATGCACTGCCTCCTGCAACGCCCTGCATGACTGCGTGGATTCCACTGGAAATATTCTGCCTGTGCAACTCTCCATGCGCGGAAATGCTCCCCTGAAGCCAGCAGCTCATCAGAACACTGGCTCAGATCATGCATTTATGGTTATGGGCAGAAGCGAGGACTTTCATCTCTACCTGTGGAGCACTCGATTTAAGTCATTCCACTTTAGCGAGGCGCAGGCAAGGGCACGTCTTATTCCAGACAGGCCTCCCTGCTCTTTGTGGAACTGAGGCACCCAGTTCCAGACCTTAG
>NW_007788612.1:0-2290 GCF_000696425.1 Galeopterus variegatus
GAGTTCTCTTCTTTTTTATGCTTTTAGTCATGCTTTCTTTTAGTTCTGTAAACATATTTGTGATGTCTACATTGTAGTATTTTTCTGTTAAATCTGTCATCTGTTGTTTTCACAGGCAGTTTCCGTTGCCAGCTTATGTTTTCCCCAGTGTGTGGGTGATGCTTTTCTGTTTCTTTGCATTTCTCATCATTTTTGATGCAAACTGGTAATTTTAGATAATATATTGAACACTCTCAGAGCATGCCTTTTTATCATTGTTTGCTTTGTTTGCTTTTTTTGTTTTATTGTGGTGGTTTAGTGACTGTGTGGATTATTTTCATAAAGTCTTTTTCTGCCTTGCACTGTAAAGCCTTGGATATTGCTCTTCAGGGAGAGCAGGGATGGCTCAGCTGTTTCTTCCCACAGTCTTTCCAGGATGACAGTGGTATTGGTGGGAATTTCTTCCTCTTAGACAGCACTCAGGTGTTAAACTGAACTAATTGCTGGCTGATGGCTCCAGTGTTTCAATGAAGTACAAGTGTAAATTTACCCTATAAAATAATTGTTTTTAAATGTTGTGACATCTTGGTATGATTACCATCTAAGGTTAGTGTTTAGTATTTGTTCAGACCCCTAATGGGCTCCTCCTAGGAGTGTAAATCCCTGGTTCATTTCTACAAACTAGCTGTCCTACAGTCCAGGCCTTATCTTTATTAAATTTTTGAATCTCCTGGGAATTGTCCTTTTTTTCCTTTATTTTTCACTGCCTTGGGGGTGTAGTACAATTTGTCTTGAATTTCTCCTGATCTGTTGAAACTGAAGTTAATTCCTTTGGCAAAAGGTTAGGAGCTCTCTGTTTTATAACTTGCTTCTCCCACATCTTCAGGCAAGATCTTTCTGATAGGGCTCTGAAGCTTGTGTAGGGACATTGGCAAGCTGCTTTCTAAGTAACACTCTATTTTAAAAAACTGAGTGCTCAGTGGAAGGGAGAGACAGCAGCCTAATGTTCTCTCAGCCTGTGTCTCCTGACGTGGATCCACCATCTAAAAGATAAGGCAAGATCGATCAGTGTCTCAGTATTCTGAGCACACCGTGCTCACAGTAGAGCCTACGTGCCACTGGTGGGGGCTGGATATGAGAACCGTGTTTCCATCTGTTGACCTCTTTTCCCTGCCTGTAATCTTGCCAACTGGGCCAATTGTCAAGCTAGGGCTGGGTTGGAACTCACAGACCCCTCAAGCCCATTCCAGACAGGATCACAAACCCTTCACATGCCAGGCTGGGTCCCCGGAAACCTCACACACCAGGCTGGTTACCAGACCCCTCACACGCAGGTCCATGAGCTAGGTAACCAGCTAAAAGGTCCTTGGAAGCCACAGGTTTGAGAGAATGGCTGTGTGTGCAGCAGCCACCTGAGGCAGTCAAGGCCAGCCAGCCCGGGTGCCTCGCAGGCGCACTAACTGCACCCACACACAAAATTTGCTTACAAAGAATGTACCGCACCACACCCAAAGGGATGGGCAGGCAAGGGGGGCTGATTAAATTATTCTATTTTCCCAACACCTTGTTTCCAGCATAGCCATACAGAATGTAACCCCAGTAACAGGTAGCCGGAGGTAGGATGAGAAATGCTGACATCATGCTTTTCCTAGAAAACAAAGCATTCTAACTAGAAGCTGGGGAGAGAGAGAACCTGGTATACTTTGGTGTTTAGAGTGGAGTGTTCACCTCACTGAGTTAAGACAGAGAGGCAGGGAGCAGTCAGGGTTTAAGTACTATGAACACTCATATCCGTCACAGTATTTTTATAGATTTTCCTGAATAGATGTTCCTCATTTGCTGTTTGCATCTAGGATAATTTCCACAGGGTTTAAGTGTTTCTTTTGCCATAACTATCACCAGTTTTATTGGGCAGTGGGTTAGCAGAGCTCCTCACGCTCTCATGCCACCCTCATGCATTTAATATTCTGCACATATCACAAAATGCTCTGCAAGTTGGTATGTGATGGAAGTATAATCTGTACGATCTGTTGCCATTTTCTTACAAACACAATTGAAAAATATAGGTTTTTATGGTCTAAAAAAACATACTGTATATATTATTAAAAATCATTGGTTAGAGGATTAACATATAGGGAAGTAGTTTCCCATGAAAATAAATTAGTCATTTGACTTATAAAATATTAAAATAAAATGTGGTTAATACAATTATACTAACAGTATACTTATTATATCTGAACATGTTACAAAATCAATGATCTGTTTTTTACTTATTTTTTATATGTCTTATTTTTCTTAAATGAGAAAAAAA
>NW_007788613.1:0-2290 GCF_000696425.1 Galeopterus variegatus
GGGCAACACTGAGGGTTGTGATCCGTTGCCGGACACAGAAAAAGACAAAAAAAAAAAAAAAGAAAGAAATGTCAAAGTTTTTCAGGCAATAGGAAAATAATCCAAGTGGACACCTCCATTTGTTAAAGAATAATGTGTATCAAAACCTGTAAGTATGTGGGCAAATAAAAAGACATTATTTTTCTCATTTCTAAATCTCTTTAAAAGATAATTATTTAAATTAAAATATAACAACATTTTCTGGGGTTAATAATATATGTAGAAATAAAACATACGGCAACAATACCACAAAGAACAGGAGGGACAAGTAGAAATATATTAAGTTTCTTACATTATATGAAGTGATAAATATTATTTAGAGATAGATTATAAAAAATTAAACACATATATTGTACATCCTAGAGCTACTACACATACACTCACACACAAAAAAAACAAAAAGATGTACCTAATCAGCCCATGGCAGAGATAAAATGAAATCACTAAAATAATACTCATTTTATCTTAAAGAAAGCAGTAAAAAAGATAAAAGAAAATAAAAAACAAATAAGACAAATAGAACACAAATGACAAAATAGAATAATTAAACCCAATCAAATCAATAAGTGTATTAAATGAAAATGGCCTAAACACTTCAATTAAACATAAGAAATTGTCAGATTGGAGGAAAAGGCAGTACCTAAATATATCCTGTCTACAAGAAACACATTTGAAATATAAAGACACAGATAAGTTAAAAGTAAAAGGTTAGAAAACAATATTTCATGATAACATTTGTGAAAAGAAAATTGGAGTAGCTATATTAATATAAAATAAAGTAGACTTCAGAACAAAGAATATTACCAGAAATAAAAAGGAACATTTCATAATGGTAAAAAAAAATGTCAATTTATCAAGAAAATACAATAATCCTAAGTGTGTATAGACTCAATAACAGATCTTCAAAGTGTATGTAGAAAACACTGATAGAACTGAAAGGAGTAAAAGACAAATCCACAGTTATGACAAGGATAACGTAAGACTTTAACACTATCAACCAGCTTGAGCAAATTGATATTTAAGAACACTCCAACTAACAAAGCAGAACAAACATGGAATATTCATTTAGACCATATTCAGAGCTATAAAACGAATCTCAAAAATTTTCAAAGAATTAAAATTATACAGAATATGTTGTCTGACCATGTGGAAATAAACTAGAAATCAACAACAGAAAGATATATAGAAATCTGCGAATAATTGGAAAGTAAACACCATGCTTCTAAATAATAGATGAGGAAACTGCAAATTTTAAAAATTGTTTGGACTGAAGAATATGAAAATACAGCATATTGAAATTTGGTAGTCACAGCTAAAGTAATGCTCTGAGGAAAATGTATAGCATTAAATGCTTATATCAGAAAAGTGGAAAGGTATAAAATGCAAATTCTACAGACTTTAAACAGATGAGAATAGAATATTATAAGCATCTTTATGTCAATAAATTTGGCAATTTAGATTAAATGAACAAATTCCTTCAAAGACTATTTAACTAATGAAGTTCAGTCAAAAAGAATTACATAACCTAAATAGCTATGTATCTACTAAGAAAATTTAATTCATAATTAAAAACCTACCTACAAACAAATATCCAGACCAGATTGTTTCACTAGGAAATTTTACTAAACATTTAAGAAATAATATACGTGGTAAATGAATTCAGAAAACAGAAAAGGAAGAAATACGTCCCAACTCATTCTATGAAGCCAGCATTACCCTAATACCAAAACTAGACAAAGATATTAGAAAAAAAAGAAAGTATAGGCCAACATTCCTCATGATCATAGACACAAAAATCATTAATACCATTTTAATAAATCAATTCAAATAATATATAAGGAGGATAATACACCATGACGAAGAAGAGTTTACCCTGGGAATGGAAGGTTCATGTAACATCTGAAAATGAATCAACATAATTCACTATATTAACAGCTAAAATGTATATATGAAAATCTCAATAACTGCAGAAAAAGAAGTATTTGACAAAATATGCGATATAAAATTATGACGTGAATAAGCAAAGATGGCCAGCAATATTTATCAAATAGTCTATCCTTTCTTCATTATTCATAAGGCCATCTCTGTCATATTTCAGATGTGATATAAGTCTGTTTCTGTACATTTCTATTCAGTCCCATTGATAATTTTGCCTATCTCTGTACTATACCACACTACTATAAAAATTTTAACTTTCTAATAATTCCTCATTACTGGTAGAATAGTTCTTCAAAATTGTGTTAGCAATCCT
>NW_007788614.1:0-2290 GCF_000696425.1 Galeopterus variegatus
TTATTGGACTTTATTATTTTGCTTCATTGATATGTTTCTTTGTTTTGACATTGTTTGGTTCAGGAAGATTTGTGAAGTCAAAGCAAATACAGCTGATTTAATTAGTTGGGTGCTTTTTGCAAAGGCTTTACAAAAGAAAAACTTCCAGTTGCTGAGAATGTGACTGTGGCTATTGGGGGTGGGGGGTGGCCTGGTAGGGGGTGGACAACCACTAGACACTGCCTGGGAGTCCTCCCCTGAACAGCAACCGTTGTCTGGCAAGCTCAAAGAGCACGACAAAAATGTCAGGCACAGAGTCAGAAGAGGCCAGGGCTAGTCTGGCAAGCTCAAAGAGCATGACAAAAATGTCAGGCACAGAGTCAACAGAGGCCAGGGCCAGAGGAACATTTAGAAAGCACCTTCTCGTCCAACCTCGTTACTTGCCAGCCGTGGGACTTGAGGCCTAGAAGGGTTAAGCAAGGTCCCAAGGTAGATCTTGGATGGGAACTCCAAGGGCTCAATCCATGAGCCATTTGTCCTGGACACCTCTTCTGTGGCCTTTCCTGACCTTCTAATTCTTGCCCTTCTCTCTCACCTGGCCATGACCTTTGTGTGAGCTCCTCCTTCCTGTCTCCCGCTCCTCTGTCTGGTTGACAGAACACTTCTGGGTGGGGTTCGTGTCACTCCTCTGTTTAAAATCCTGAGCCAGTGGCTCCCCACTGAAGTCGAACCCATCCTGATGTTTAAGGCTTTTCACCCTCAGGTACCCATCTCAATGATCTTTTGCTTTTCTCTCACCTGACTTGTAAGCTCCAGCCAGACAGACAGATGCTTGTCACGTCTGGTATATTTCTCCAATGAATCCCTAATTGCCTTCTTTCTTCCTGGATCTCCACCAAACCACACCTACTCTTCGAAGCCTGGTCCAAATTCCTGAAAGGTTAAGTCAGTTGCCCAAATTCTTCTTCCTCCAAGATGCCCAAGCCAGAAGATGTCTCCCTTTTTTTTTTGGCCACATTTCTTTGGAGGCACCTCTTTTCAGCCATGTAACACTTTTTGCCTCACTGTCTAGTGATTTTCTACATTGTACACTCTTTGGGGACAGAGATGGTGCCTTTCACATTTGTATCTTCCATGATATCTCACATAGCAGGTGCTAAATGATACATAAGATAATACATCGTATGTGCTAAATAATACAGAACAAGTAAATAAATGAGAGATTTCCCCTCCCTACCACTCCCAGAATCTTTCGTTACTTCCCATGCGTTAGAACCAAATGCATTCCCAGATTACTGAATGACTTAATAGTTCACCAAAGCACGTGGATGATTTTGGGGGAATGAAGAAAAGGAGCTAATATAAAGAAGTGGCAAGTGCAGTCCTATTTTCAAAAAGAGGGAGAAGATATACTCTAAAGACAAAGGCATGAAATTCTGAAGTCCGTTTTGGACAAAAGTGTACATGGTGTTGTTAGAAGGATGTGTTTTGGGCATTTAGCACAAGTTTATGAAGAATTTGGGATAGTGCTAACATTTATGAAACACTGTGCTCTCACGCTGTCTCACAACAACTCTAGGAAGGAGAGTGCATACTGTTGTTATACTCATTTTACAGCCAAGAGAACTGAGATTCAGAAAGAATAAGTAGGTTGCCCTGAACTGCACGATGATCGAATAGGATTTGAATCCAGGGCCTTCTCTTTCCGAAGCTGGTGCTAATGATCGAATAGGATTTGAATCCAAGGCCTTCTCTTTCCGAAGCTGGTGCTCCTTTCTGTATACCACGCTGCCTTTCACAGGAGCCCTACCGGGCTTGGCACACAGTATTTACTTTTAGATGATCGAATAGGATTTGAATCCAGGGCCTTCTCTTTCCGAAGCTGGTGCTCCTTCCTGTATACCACGCTGCCTTTCACAGGAGCCCTACCGGGCTTGGCACACAGTATTTACTTTTAGTCCTCCTCATTCTGTATCAATAATGTGACATGCCATGGACGGCACTGGTAGAATTATCCTGCCTAGAGCAAGGAAGGAGCCAGTCCTACTCCGGTCCAAGCTGAGCCACCCATGCCTGAGTTCTGGGCACAGAGGAGTCAGGCAAGCAGAGTTTGGTTCTCATCTCACTGTCTTCTCCTGCCTCCTGGACTGACCAGTTGGGCATCTTGCTTCTCCAGTAAAACGTGGATAATGGCAGCCACCTGGTATTGCGTTGTGATTAAATGAGGTAATGTAAAGAAAGCAATGAGCACAGAGTCTGGCACTTAGAAACTGCTCAACAAATGCTGGTCTCCTCGCCTCTGAGCTACAAA
>NW_007788615.1:0-2289 GCF_000696425.1 Galeopterus variegatus
TGAAACTCTAAATTGGCCTGAGATTCAGTTCCTGCCTTCTCTCCATCACCCCAAAACCTGTGATATTGCAATTATTCTCTTCTTTAGGCAAGCATTTTCTATCATAAGTCTTTATATGTCGGTTTTTGCTGCAAAGCAAACATTCACAAAATTTCACTTGCATAACAAAAAGCATTTATTACTCTTCATGCATATGCAGGTTGGCTGAGGCAGCGCTGCTTTAGGCTACAGGTCTATGGGTTGAGGCAGCTCTGCTCCGTGCATCTAACACTGCAGCCAAGGCGTAGGGCCAGCAGCTACTCCAGCAGTCTTCCTATGGCAATGGCCAAAGTGCAAGAGGGTAAGCCCAATTGTGAAAATGCATTTCAAGCTTCTGCTTACATCTCATTGCCCAAAGTAAGTTACAGAACTAAGACCAACATCAAGGGGAAGTGACATGCTCTTTCCACAAGGTAGGGTAATGGAGTGAATATTTGCTTAACAATAAACTAATTTACCATAATCCACCCTTTTGTTCTCACACATTCTCTATCTTCCCATATGCAAAATCTACTCACTCCCATTTCACCTCTAAATCACAGCATCAGATTCAAAATCTAAGACCTCATCATCTATATGTGGTCTGGATTCAGCTTCTTTTCATCCAGTGACCTATGAACTAAAAAACAAAAGTTATCTGTCCCCAACACACCCAAAATGCAATTGTGCAAGTTGGATATGATATTCACAATAAATACTCCTACTGTTAAAAAGGGAACAATAGAAAGCACATAAGAGTCACTGGTCCATAGCAATTTTAGAACACAGCACAACAAATGTCATCAGGTCTCGAAACAGTAGGGAACTGAAATCATTGTTTGCTAACTGTTCTTGCCCCAAAGATGGAATAAATAAGATATATCCTGTAGTGCAGCTAGTAGGAACAAGAGCAGTACTGAATGACACCTGTGCTCTCCCACAGGTGGGAAATGAGCCTTCCTGCATGAGAAGACTTGGTGAGAATTGAGTACATCTGTACAATCATGTGAACTGAGATAAGGTGACTGACTTTGATCTCTGATAATATGGAACCCATAAGCAACAGAATCATGGCCATGGTTCTTGATAAGACCCAGGTTCTGAGCCCTGGGAGTGGTTCCCAATCCACTGTTTTCCACAGATCTTGGGTTGGCCCTCTTGGAAGTCCTTCCTCTGCTGTCAACTTCTTTCACTGTATCTAAGAGGATGTTTGAAAATAATACCTGCTTAGTAGCTCACCAGTTTTTTTGTTTGTTTGTTTTTTAATTCCTGACAATATAAAGTTGGGAAGCAGGAAGTCTTTATATCTCTAACAACCACAGCATCTTTTAATCTAGGCTGGTGGCTCTTTTGCTATTATAATTCTCTCCACAGCTTGGTTTGTTTTCCTTATACTTAATTCTAGTTCAATATAAGTGCCAAAAGCTACACCCAAAATTCTTTCCAAGTCATGTCTCCATCTAGACTTAATTATGTGTACTTTGGGTACAATAGTCTTCTGTGGGACTTTGCCCTTAATTTTTCTAGAAGCCCCTTTCTTCTAGCTGAGAGGATCTACTGAGCCACCCATTAATCTGTTAATATGTTTTACTTAACAAAGGATGTTAAAGCCATCATTGGTTTGGTTTTTATAACTGCCACATCTTTGTTTTGATAAAAACCATTTTGTTCTCCAAACCTGAGAATTCTGGGCCCTCTATAGTCCCTTTAAATCCTGTTTGCAAACCCACCAGTGTTTACTGAGTTCGTCTTTTTCCTGTAGCACTTTATTGTAATTAGTAGTTATCTACCCGTGCTTTTGAAATCATCTCACCAAGTGCTGTAAATTTATTAGGTACATTTACTATCATCTGAGTTACTGCAAGGGACAATTTTGTCAAATATTTTGTCATTTTATAATTCTTATGTCACCATTTTTTCAACTTCCTATAACAGTTTCTTTATTACTCACTGCTCGGTCCCAAAGCCAAAGCCAAATATTTGAGGTTTTGATAAGGCAGCACCTAATTTCTATATCACTTCGTTACCAATTTCTATATCACTTTGTTATTGCTATAACAATGCTATATAAAAACTATCCCAAAATTCACTAAGTATAGTCATAAATATTTATTCTCTCATTTGTGTACCTTCATGCTGATTGCTTTCAGCTGATTCAGGATGAATTTTGCTGTGGAGGCTCTATGTCAGGCTGTGGCTTTTCTGGGTTGGGCAGCAGATATCTGGGAAATGTTATTCTCCTGGCAGAGGTACGTTTTGGGAGACAGGGCT
>NW_007788616.1:0-2289 GCF_000696425.1 Galeopterus variegatus
CCAGTTACCTATTCTTCAGTTTCTACATTGTTGAATCAAACATTGTGGCCCTAACCCCTTCTACTGGGTGAGTGAAGGGTCCTATATAAGATTCCCAGTGTGCTCTAATTACAAATAAGATTCAAGTCAAGCAACAAGTGGTCTCCACTACCTGCAGGACCAATTTGCTACATGTTTCAATGTGAAAATCAATTTCCATATAGACATAGACTGTAAAGGGGGGTTCTGCAGGGGTCTGAGCAATAGCTCATTATACGTGACTAGCAATGTGGGAAGAAAAAGAAAAAGAAAAAGAAAAAGTCTCTCTATGAGTAGAATTTTTTGGGGGGGTTATTATTGTTTGTGTTTGTTTTTGTTTTTTGTAGAAAGAGGGAAGAACAACCCTGACTGAGTCAAGTCAGCAGGTGCTGAAAACAAAATGCTTTCAGAGTATTTGTCCCAAAGGAAACTGAGTCCTGAGGGTTCTGCACTACCCAGGCTTGCTGGTGCTGTCTGCAGCTCATTTCAGGATGGCTTGGAAGAAGCATCAGGAGCCTTCAGCACAGGGGAACACCGAGCAAACGGGCTGACCTGGAAAAGAGGCACCTCCAGTGGTCTGCAAGGTGCAGCTTCTCTCCCTTCCCTCCTGCCATATGCTGGGAGCCCCAGGCCCTTTGCATGGCCTTCCCTTCCAGCTGTTTTCATTCTGTGCTGGGAAGAAGCATGAGCTGTGGAGTCAGGCAGAGCCTGCTTGAATCCTGGTTTTGCCAATTACCAGCTGAGTGGCTGTAGACAAATAACCTCACTATGCCCCAACTAGTCCACAGTAGAACAGAGTACTGAGCGTTCCTCTTCTGTAGATTTTTAGGGATTTAATAAAATAATCAATGGGAAATGCTTAGCACATAGTATGCCCGCAAGTCAGTGAAGGTACTTCCATCCCACCTTTGGTCTTCACTTCCTGGTGATCTCACAAGCAATTCGGGGTGCAACTCAAAAACCCTAATTCAAGAGACAGAGGTGGTTGACTGTATCCTCTTCAGAGACCTCCAGGACGAGGGAAGGTCCTCTCAGCCACTAGGGGGCACCAATTACACGGAAAAGAAAGGACTGAGGGGCTCAGTCCATTGCTTGCAATGAAAACCACATAACTAATTTATCTTCTTGAAGTGAGGTTTGGGAAAGGCTGAGGCGAAAGGCCCTGATTGCTTCTGCTGGGAAAGGTGGTTATGCCCTCACTCGCATGGACAAAGTTTTCTTAGATCCCTCCGTTCTGACTCACCAGTATTATGGACTCATATTTAAAAAAAAATTCAACATCGGGCCAGCCCGTGGCTCACTCTGGAGAGTGCGGTGCTGGTAGCTCCGAGGCTGCGGGTTCGGATACTATATAGGGATGGCCGGTGCGCTCACTGGCTGAGCGCGGTGCAGACAACACCAAGCCGAGGGTTGAGATCCCCTTACCGGTCAAAACAACAACAACAACAACAAAAACAAACAAACAAAAAAAACACACCTTTAAATTCCAGTCCTCTTTCTTCTGCTCTTAAACTCCAAATCCTGGGAAATAGACAATATTCGTAGTGTGTGGTAGAGGAGGAAGAGATATGTGGAAGAAAGAAACATCCTTACTTTAAAACATTTCTGGCTTTTTGAGCCAACCACATCGAGATCAGATCTTTCAATTTGCAGCCACATGTTTTCTTAGGCTTTTAAACCTGGCTCAAAAGTGGACACAGTGGAATATCCCTGAGATATCTAGGAAACTGTGGAAATTTTCTTATCAGAATTAACAATTCATCGCACTTGAAAGTAACTAGATCCTGGCAAGCATGAGATGCTGTGGACTTTCCAGAATCCACAGTAGGTAAGAAAGAACTGGGGAGCAGGTGAGGCGTGGTGAACTTACCTGCTATGCCCAGAGAACAGAATATGGCCAAGGTATAAAAGCTGTTCCCCAGAGGGGAAACATGTCCCCTTGTTGGTGATAGTGCATCCAGGAGTTTGCAGGTTTGCTGAGCATTGGTCAAACATCTTTCAATATGCTAGACATCCCTGCTTCGGAATTACAAGGGATGTTTTTCAAAGCTCCGGGTTCTGGGTCCAAGCTCAGAGCTACTGAGTTAGACTCTCTTGGTGTACAGCTCAGGAATATGCAACACATTCGTAGGTGATTTTACGTTCTTAAAAATTGAGAACAATTACTCTAGAAGATAATAATTCTACCTCCATTGACATTAGAAGTATGTTTAACGATGTCTCTTTATGACCTCTGCCACAGCAAGTTTAGAAGAATCTTTGAGAGGTCTA
>NW_007788617.1:0-2289 GCF_000696425.1 Galeopterus variegatus
AGAAACTTCCAGCAAGGTAGGAAAAAGACCAGAGCTGTGATTATAGTGGGGAGAATTATATCAGGGCTGTAAGGCAATTTATAAGCTATAGATAATAGCAACGGGATGACAGAAAAGGCAATGCAGTTGAAAGATCTAATATGAAAAAAAAAAAAAAAAAAAAATCAACCAAACAAAAAACCTTTCTTTTTTTTGTGGGGAGGGTTTGAGGGAAAATTAGCACAAATCATTCTAATGAAATGATAGGACCCTAAAAGAGTATATGTGTCATTGTCCCTTCTGTTTCAAATGATGTTCCCGTTGGAAGCACAAAGAGAAAAATGAATGTCGAGGCTTTCGGGAATTTCCATTAATTTGACAGATTTGATGAACCCAGTGTCCCATGATCTCTCACGTTCTGACAAGTTTCTAGAGACTTGAAGGCATGTTGTCAGGATACTCCTTTTAACTATCAAAAAGCATTCCCATATTCTTGAAATGTCAGGCATACTGAAGAAGTAGATAGAGACCACTATCTGGTTCTAATGCAAATCCTTCCTACCCTCCTGCCCTCGCATTAGAGCAAAATCCTGTTCTTTTTGGAAGGGACAGGCTAATGCTGACCAAAGGGTGTGCCCACTGATAGATAAATATGGAACAGTTTAGGCCTCCTCAGTGCCATTCCTACTTTTGTGTTTGAAGTTCAGACTTTTTATGGATTGAAGGTAATTTAGAATGGGACACTCAGAGCTGAAATCTTCACCTTTTTATTGCTCATTGTGGGTAAATAAGTAAGCATTGAGTATATAAGATAACAATAATAATATCTTGTGATGTTCAAAAGAGTAAAATTAGAATTCATGACAACAATAACATAAAAGTCAGAGAAATAATAGCATAATAAATAAAGGTATAACCTTAAACCATCCAAAAAAAAAAAAAAGAATTTAAAATGGCTTTAAGGCTTCTGGTGTTCACAGGGGGTTATAAATACTTTTTCACAACCCTAGGAATTTTTAGGAGGCTCTCCCTTGTTTTTTGGCTGTCGAAAGACAACCTAAAAATCTGTGGCCTTTTTTTAACTGTTCATGATAGGATGGAGTGTAGGAATGGGGCACTAGTTGGATTTTACTGGGTAAGGTTGTGGGAACAAATAATCCCCAAACCTCGGTGATTTACAATGACAAAGGCTTAATCCTTGCTCACATTACATGTTCTTCCTGGGTCAGTGGTGGTTCTGCTGGGTTCTCAGAGATGTGTTTTCTTCATTCTGGGATCCAGGCTAAAGAATCAGCCTCTCTTTGGTTGTATTATTCTCATGGCAGAGGGAGATGAGTAAGAGAAGGGGCAGAAACACCTTCTCCCCTTAAAGCTTCTGCTTTCTGCTGGCCAACTGCAACCTCTGCTCCTGAGGCCTCAGGTCTGATGTCAGTGAGGTGGGGAAGTATATCTCTCCTGCCAGGTGGCTCTGTAAGTCACATGGCAACAAGCAGAGCATAAAATCCTCTTATAGGATCAGGGTGTGAGTATTGTATTTGAAAATGAAAGTAAAATCTACCATAGTCTCATAAAAGGAAAAAAATTATTCTTCCTCTCCCCAATCTCTCTTTCTTTCTCTCTTTCTCCATATATCTATACATATGTAGTTATATGTGTGTATGTGTATGTATGTACATGAGGGTACTTCAAAAAGTTCAGGGAAAATCAGAATTAAAAGATAATACAAAATTTTCCTTGAACTTTTTATATATATATATAAAATGTTTATATATATATATGTACATATGTATATATATATATATATATATATATATGTACATGTGTGTGTGTATATATATATATATATATATATATATATGGGTATTTCAAGAAGTTCATGGAGAAATGGAATTAAAAGATAACATGAATTTTTCCATGAACTTTTTGAAGACTTCCTCATATACATGTATACATATATGTTTTAATTTTCCACTTAGTTCTTGTCTACAAACAGAAGCAATATGGCTTTATTGCCACTACACGTCAAGCTATATTATAATCATTCATTAAATGCTTATTGAGCATTTATTAGGTGCTAAACAAAAAATGCACACAGGAAAACAGCATGGTTCCTACTCTGCATAAAGAAAGAAGAAAACGAGCCTAATAACTATAAGAAGCTACATTGTTGAGCTGGAAGTATCAGTGTCATGGGGAAAGAAAGTTTAGGTGACTTATTTTGCTAAGAGCAATGAGAAAGACTTCAAGGTAAATTTCAACTGGGCCTTGAAAAATTAATAAAAGTTTGCCAGGAAGATTTGAAGAGAAGAG
>NW_007788618.1:0-627 GCF_000696425.1 Galeopterus variegatus
TTTTCTGCATCTGTTGAGATGATCATATGATATTTGTCTTTTATTCTATTAATACAGTATATCACATTGATAGAGTTGCATTTGTTAAACCACCATTGCATCCCAGGGTTAAATCCCACTTGGTCATGATGTATCACATTTTTAATGTGCTATTGAATATACTTTGCTAGTATTTTATTGATAATTTTTGTATCTGTCTTCATCACATATATTGGCCTATAGTTTTCTATTCCTGTGGTTTTCCTTTGGGATCAGGGTGATTCTGGCCACATAAAATGAATTTGAAAGTATTTCTTCAACTTTTACTTTTAGAAGAGTTTAAGAAGGATTGGTATTTATTCTTCTGTGAATGTTTGGCAGAATTCACAAGTGGAGTCATCTTTTTGGGAGATTTTTGATCACCACTTCAATCTCTATGTTATTGGTCTGACCAGACTTTCTCTTTCTCATTTTTGATTCAGTCGTGGTAGGCTGTGTGTATAATTGTTCATAATAACCCCTTATTGATCCTTTTTATTTCTGAGGCATCTATTGTAATATTGCTTCTTATTTCTGATTTTATTTATTTGAGTCTTCTCTCTTTTTTCATAGATAATCTAGCTAAAGTGCTGTTAATTTCATTTTTTT
>NW_007788618.1:1627-2289 GCF_000696425.1 Galeopterus variegatus
GGGGGGGGGGATGGAAAAACCCTGCAATGACTTAGAGCTCTGCTGCCAGTGAAATTGTCATTCAAAAGTATAGGAGAACGGACAGTCTCTCAGATTACCGTAAACTGAAAGATTATGTTGTCAGTAGATCTCCCTTAGAAGAAGGGTTAACAGAAGTTTTTTCAGAGATAGAAAATGATATAGGTCATAAACTCAAACACCCATAGAGAAAAGAATAACATCAAAGGAGAAATAAATAGAAGAAAAATAAACTCTTTTTTTCCTTACAATTAATTGGTCTAATAGGTGACTAGTCAAAATAATAGAAGCTGTATGTTGGGTGATTACAGTACATGAATAACATAAAATGAAAGACAACAATGTCATAAGGGGCGGCAGGAAAGAACTTGGAATATTCTGTTATATGGTAACTACATTACATATGTCAGGACAGTATCTGGGTGGCCTTAGACCAACCCAGTTTTCCTGCTTTCTCCCTTGCAGTTCTCAAGAATAACAGTAGAATGTCCTGGAGGATGCAACATCCTGAGATAAGTAGGAGCTAGATGGAACAGTCTGGGCTCCATTCTTGTCCCTGCTAGGAACATGATGTTCTTCAGTACTGTAGCCCAGCATATCATGTGTCCCCTGAGGTATAAAACTCAGGGCGTGCTGCTCTCTGG
>NW_007788619.1:0-2289 GCF_000696425.1 Galeopterus variegatus
ATTTGTATGTAAATAAATATACATATATTAATAGAAGAATATATATATATATATATATATATATATATACACACACACACACACACAAATATATTCACACATATTCAGAGAGAGAGAATAAAAATGTTGTCATGAAGAAGCTTTAAATTGTTCAAAGCCCTAAATATTTGTCAAAGAAATGTACATGTATTTTCAAAATAATTGTAAAGATTCTGTCTAAATAAGAATGATAAAATATAAGGTTATAGATCTATTTTATTATGTGTCTTTCTCGCACACATACCCAGGTCCATTGTTCTTTTAACAATTGGTATCAATAAAGAGAAATGCTAATTCACCCATAAAAACCCTAACCTCAATAGCATATGAAGTGACAATTCCAATATTCATCAAAATATTATATACATCAGCCACTTTATTTGTTTTTACATGAATGGATTCACAGTAATTTCTTTGAAATTTCACACACCATGTTATTTGCCATCCTCAAAGAGATTGTCATTTAAAGAATAATGTGCTATTGTGCTGTTTCTTGAAATATCAAGCTACCTTAGAGAAACCTTAGAGAAAAATAAAAGACTGAGACAAGAACCACAGAAAAATAAATAGAATACCTCGAAAACTTGGACCCTGAAAACGTTCTGAATATTTTATGATCTTTTAATACGTCTTATTCAAATGATCCCTTTAAATAGAAGCTAAATAGGTTTGTGGTTAGCATATTTCCCTCAAATTCATTTGTTCCTGGCAGCTCTTGGTGCTCTGTAGAGGTATGTACCTTTCCTGCTTTGGCACTGGCAGCATTTTGAGCACACTGATTTCCGTCAGAGGACTCCAGGGAGTATCATCTGGTTGTCGAATGAAGCGCACATTCTAACACTGAATTTGGCAACCCTCAACAGTACAAGAGAAATGTAGAATCTTGGAGATTTCCTAGGAGAAAAGGAGGAACAACTTTGCATTGAAATATTTAGCAGAAAATAGTTCCCCTACCTCCTCATTCCTTTTCACTCAAAATGATAAGTACAAGGTGTAAAATCTGAATCATTGTGGCAGAAGTTGGGACTGCTATATCACTGCCTAATCTTTTGATCACATTGCCTCACGTAGCTATGAACACTGTAATTAAACCTTAAGTGTTCAAAGGGATCTTTACAAGGTAAATGTAAACTGCATATTAGGCGGAACTCCAGTAAGAGATTCCCAATTTAAGTTGGCTATGTAGCAGAACCAGCTATGCAGGCAGATCTTGTTGGCAAAAATATAGTGGTGGTTGACCCTCAATGAAATGGTAATCATCTCCTGTTTCCATAATCCACGTTCTACTTATTGGAGACAAACATTCTAAATGTTCTTTAAATATCTTTTTGGTGATACTGGTGTCACTCATTTGAAAATGATAATGTGGCATAATTTTTCATCAAAATATAACCACTGTCTTCATGTCTCATATATACAACTCTAGGATTTGATAGAAGACACGGTAGATTTATTGGCATCTTCCTAATTCCTAGTCGATAAGTGCATCCTTTGACAGGATGCTGCCAAGATATTGCTATTTAGTGACAGGCTTCAAATGTATACTGCCACTG
This sequence comes from Galeopterus variegatus, assembly GCF_000696425.1. NCBI lineage: Eukaryota > Metazoa > Chordata > Mammalia > Dermoptera > Cynocephalidae > Galeopterus > Galeopterus variegatus. The sequence continues at coordinate 1,593 of NW_007788619.1, forward strand.
TGAACCTTCCTGGGTGATTAGATTTCTTTTGTAGCAGACTAATGGATGGCTTTAATCCTTTTTAAGCTGGCTATAAACTTGTAACACTTTGCTGACTCTGCCAAATAATCTATAATATAATCTTATACCTTTTCTTATGTGTGTGTTTCCAGGATCCATTCATCAGCATGATGACGGACTTTTCTTGATTTCTATTTTGTGGCTTGCAGCCAATTGCAATAGATGTATTTTGCAGAGGAGGGAAACATGTCACTGTCAAAGGCTTTGTATATCTAATTAGATGACATACATATCTTAATGCTGTTTTGTACATGTTTTGCAAGTACCACATTAGCTTCAAGACTCTCATGGTGGAACTAGTCCTATGCACATTTTGGAAGTAACTGGCATTTGTGGTTGGCATCTCTCGCTCATTAAATCTGGAATCAAAGTACTGTTTTGGCAAATTATACAGTTCCCCATAGCACCTCATCTGTAACTTTTTTCTCCCCTGCAAACCTTACCTGACACCATGTTTCCATTCTCTCATAACCCTGTTCTTTGCTTTTCAGACATCCCCCACCCAATTATCCCCCCAATTATCCCACTCCCTCTGCAAGTCCAATGCACCACTGTGGTCTTTCTTACCTTCCTTATCTCTTAGCTCCCACTTATGAGTGAGTACATGTGGTATTTATCCCTCTGTACTTTGCTTATT